>NC_079429.1:20735261-20765261 GCF_026213295.1 Gadus chalcogrammus | reverse complement strand
ATTTTCTACTGCGCCGTTTTCACACATGTCCTCTACATTTTTGCTGCATTTTTTATATCGGAGATTCGACCCTGAGGGTGATTCACACTCGTAGTATGTGACGTATTGTGATTTGATTACAATGTAAAATTAGTCAATTTATGGGTTACAGGGGTAATTGTTCAATGGAAAGTGAAGTATACCTTGAATGCAAATCAATTATTCAATAGCTTTTTCTGTTATTCAGGGCTCAAAGTGCATTGACATTTAAAAAATGCATGGCAACTACTATTGGTTACTTGAAAATAATAACAAACAGCTGAAAATGTTGTTCATTTGCAGAAGCACCTTAGTGAAATAAACTACAGTAGACTACAGTAACATATAGCCTACACACAAAACATTAGAAAAATAAAACAACTTAAACAGTCGGCAGGAGGAGGGGGGATATCAATATCTAATTTGGAGAGGCTCAAGGAGGAGAGGATTATTAAGTTTGAGCCACAAAGTGTAAATACATAGTCATAATTATTATTATGACTATGTATATTCACCACACTTTGTTATTGACATGTTTTCGTTCTGTGTTATAGGGACGCCGTCTCTTTAAGATCACCTAACTTGTTTGTTCATATGCCGGTCGGCTCGATGTTTGAATTTAACGGCTTTTGTATGATAAAATAAACAACCTGCCGTTGCTTTGAAAATTGTCTCTTCGCTTATTTTATCTTCATTTCTACAGTCTATAGACGGAACGTCTTACCTGGGAGAGTTTGTCAACGGACGGGACGTTAAAACAGTCGGAATGGAGGAGGGGGTGCTGTCAACATCGCAAGACATTGCGGGATGCTCAAGGAGTTGGCAAAATGAAAAAATAAATAACGTTTTGCAAAAAAGTGTAGTCTATAGACATAACTGCTCAGCTGAGAGAGTGCTGATGGCAGGGCTGTTATCTCAATCTTGCCGTGGTCTTGCTACGTCTGGGTCAGCATGCGCTTGTGTGTGCAGTGTATGTGTGCGTTTGCGTGTGCTGTGTGTGTGTGAGCTGCAGGCTGCTTGGCACATGCGCACTGACCAAGTGTGTCGGAGTTACTTGTCTGACAGGCCTGCTATTTTATAATGGCATATTCCGCTTTAGATCCCGTAACTGCAAAATGCATAATTAGCAGTTTAATAAAGGATTTATTAACCTTAATAGGCATAAAAGACGCTTAGTAAAGTTTTAACAATGACATAATAGGTAAGTTAGTAAGAGTCAAGAATAAATAGGTTTGTAATGCGTTTATAAACATCTATAATCTCACAATAAACATGTTCATAATTTTCCCCAAATAATTCATTTTAAGAGACCCTGTTTACCAGAGGAATTTATTTAAATAATGATTTAGGATTGAGGTTGTCCAAATATGGAGCTTTTCCACTGCTGCTTGCAGAATGACTCAGGCCAAACGACGCCCATGTATGATCCCCAATGTCCAGCCGTCTGCGGTGACCACACAGGTACATTTATCATTTTTCTTTTAAACCCACATGCAAAACATCGGAGCTGTAGGGAAATAAAACCGTGACGCAGTCTTAGTTTGGCCTCAGCAACGAGCCCGGGCTATTCACTCTTTATTTTTTGCATTCAGGGGCGATAGAGAAGGAACAAGATGTATCCAGACAGGACAGGGAGCGGAGGGGGGAAGAGACAGGACATATTACCAGCAAGTTCAAGTTTATGTTATTTTATCAATGAAATACACAGCATAAAAGGCTAAGCAGTCATAGCTTACAATGACATTTTTGTATCCCAAGCTCTCCTTGACGATGTAAAATAACTAATAGTAATAATAATAATAATACACACACACAGTATATATTATTGTATACTATTAATAATCATAATAATAATATAGTAATAATAATAATAATATTGATAATAAATATAGCTGCATGCAGCAATGTGGGTGGCAAGCATAATGGAACTCTATAAACTAATTCTGCCGGGCGGACGTAATCGGCTGGGTGGCTACATGACAACCGTATCGGTAATCGGACGGACGTAATCGGCTAGGTGCATAATGGGACTCGATAAACGAATTCTGCCGGACGGACCTAATTGGCTAGGTGGCTACATGACGACCGTCTCGGTAATCGGTAATAACGACGGCTGGTTGAATGAACTACAGCATTATGCGAGTACGCGTCAATGTTTACCAAATGGAAAAATTACCCTACCTAGTGGTAAGGGCGCATTATCGTCTGCCCGACAGAACAAGTGACACAAATACGTAGGGGTATTCGGAACAATATCCCTAACAGAGACACAATGTAAACAAGCATCCGTTCTTGAGGTGGTTCATGAAGCATCTAATGCAGTAAGAATTGCAGTTTATATTGTAAGTGGGCGGAATGGTAAATAAAGTCATCGTTGTTTGACATCCCCCTGAGGTCAAAGGTTACCAAATTGTGGCTATGATATGAAAGAGTTGCTGAGAACAGGCTTACTTCCTGTTTGGCGGCTTTGCCGACAAGTTTGATTGGCTTTCACGGCCAAACGGTTAGGAATTAGAAAAAGGGGTTTGGCAGGTTTGTTCGGCTTGGTCTGAAGATCATATAGGGCGGGTTTCATGATGATTGGACATAATTTGTGGCCTGTGGATATGTAATGTTGATATTGACAACTTTCAGCATGGCGGCCAGGCTTTGTCGACAAGTTTGATTGACTGTCACGGCCAATCGGTTTAGAATTAGAAAAAGCTGTTTGGCAGGTTTGTTCGGCTCGGTCTGAAGATCATATAGGGCAAGTTTCATGATGATTGGACATAATCTGTGGCCTGTGGATATGTAATATTGATATTGATAACTTTCATCATGGCAGCAAATTTCTGATTTTGCCATGGGAAAAATTTGTTAATTATAGCGCCCCCTAGATGTCAATGCTCACCAAATTCATTGAGTGTCCCCGCGATGACGTCATGGACGTCATGTACCAAGTATGGTTATGATGTGTCAAAGGGCTCCTGAGATATTGGCGTATTTCCGGTTCTGTGGCTTCGCCGTCGAATTTGATTCGCTGTCGCGGTTGTTTCCGTGAGAAATCCTTTACTAGCTATACGGGGAGGTCTAATAGTATCACCAGACATTGACAATTTGTTTGAAATATACTCATGTGAAGAGAGCGGAGTTAAAACACGTAATTATAGCGCCCCCTAGAGGTCAATGGTTACCAAATTCATTGAGTGTCCCCATGTTGATGTCATGGGTCTATCTAACAAGTTTGGTTATGATATATCAAAGGGCTGCTGAGAAATCGGCTTACTTCCTGTCAAATTTGATTGGCTGTAGCGGCCAAACGGTTTTCAATTTGAAACATCTTTCATATTTTTATATCAAGCATGGCCTGAAGATCATGTCTGCCTAGATTCGAGACGATTGGAGAAAATGTGTGATAGGAGTAGCATTTTGAAGGTTTTTGACATAAACCAAGATGGCGGAAAATCCATCATGGCACAAAACGACGCCATAGGGTGCGTTTAACTCGGCTTGGCCCAAGGAATCCAATGATATCTTGTTTGTGAACATTGGATGAATGGGTCGAAAGTTATAAACATGAATGCATGTCGAAATTTGACCTGTTGGTGGCACTAGAGCTGTTGGGCTAGCGACCTCAAATTTGCTTCATGGGCTAATAGGACGGTCCGGAAACAGTGCCAAATTTCACAACTTTTGACCAAGGCGTTCTATGGGCTGCCATAGACTCCCTTGGAGGTAAAATAATAACAATAAGAAACAGTAGGAAAACAATAGGTTGTCTCGCAACTTCGTTGCTTGACACCCAATTAAAAATTAGATACAAATAATAAAATATAATTTAATGCAGGGATCCCTGAGTGACATGCCTCAGCCCTGCCTGCTCTGACTGAATATAGTACCAGCAGCCTGATCCAATCGTCTCCTGAGGCTGATGCTGTCTCTATTACACATCAACTGTCACATGCCTTGTCATCTTCAATCTGAAGGAGGAGGTGTTCCATTAAAGGATTGGAGATTTGATTCATGAATGAAATGTTACCTGAGCATCAGGCGATCGCTTTCATGGGTTTATTGATTTCAGGTTTGACCTCTTAACTCTTGGAGTGTGGATCAATCTTTAGATGTGGGTGGTGTACCAGCTGCTGGTTGTGTGTTTGTGTGTGATTATTTGTGTGTGTGTGTGTGTGTGTGTGTGTGTGTGTGTGTGTGTGTGTGTGTGTGTGTGTGTGTGTGTGTGTGTGTGTGTGTGTGTGTGTGTGTGTGTGTGTGTGTGTGTGAGAGAGTTAAAGGGCGAGAGATAATGAAAGAGGCAGAGAATGAAAGAGAGAATGAAAGAGCGATTTAAGGTCCATGTTTGAACTGAGTGAATTCCCAAATAATATACATTTTATTTAGCAATAAAATCTTTATTTCCGTTATTTTCAATGATTTGTTTCAGTGGAACATGGAGTGGGTGTTTGCTGGACTCAAATAAATTAACACTTTCAAAGAAATACAAATGGAGAACCACACACACTTACAAACTCACACAATCACACACACACACACACACACACACACACACACACACACACTTGGTTGCACCATATATCTGTGTCTTGCTGTGGTCTCACATGCTTATCTGGTTCCTCAGTCAAAGTCTCAGCGGGTAGCATTACTGCTCAGGCAAATGGTTCAAGTCACTCAAGAGTGTTGTTGTATTAGATTGCTTTTTTGATTTGGAATCTTTATCCAACATCTCATTTCAAGATGCTGTTAATCAATTCGGGAAACAAAGATTACTATTGTTCTATTTTACTATTGTCAAATAAATGGTGCCTTTCCAACAACAATGAACAATTTCTGTGAAACTATTGAGCATTCAGTATGTTTGTCTGTGTGTGTTTTGTGTGTGTGTGTGTGCGTGAGTGTGTGTGTGTGTATCTGTGTTAGTTAGTTAGTTAGTTAGTTAGTTAGTTAGTTAGTTAGTTAGTTAGTTAGTTAGTTAGTTAATTTGTTTACGTGTGTGTGTTGTGTGTGTGTGTGTGTGTGTGTGTGTGTGTGTGTGTGTGTGTGTGTGTGTGTGTGTGTGTGTGTGTGTGTGTGTGTGTGTGTTTGTGTGCCTGTTTGTGTGTGTTGTGTTGTCTAAAAAGGGTAAGGTAAGGAGACAAGGTGGTAAGTAAGGAGAAAAGGTTTGTGCGAGTCTGTGTGTGTTAATAGACCGGGGTTATTTACTATTTATTAGGGGTTTTGTCTGACAGTCTTCCTCACTGCTCATCTCCTGTCACTCAATACCTCACTGCCTGTTCATAATTCATATTGCTTTGCACCATGTACCCTGAATGCTCTCTTTCACACACACCCACACACACACACACACACACACACACACACACACACACACACACACACACACACACACACACACACACACACACACACACACACACACACACACACACACACACACACAAACACATTCAGAGCCATGGATACATGCATTTAATACCAACTCTATACTCAACTCACAAACACAACTATCTTTCCACACATGAACACACAGAATCACACAATTTGCTATCTACCATTTAATTTCAACACATCTCTGTCTCTCTGTCACTCACTTTCCCACCACCATTCTCTCTCCCTCCCTCCCTCTCTCTTTCTGCTTCCCCCACATGCGTGGAACACATACAGCACACAAACATCGTCAATGAATCTATCCCTGACTCCAATCACTCCTCTCATTCATGCTGGTACGTGGTTGGCCCGTGTGAGCTGTGAGTGGTGGGGATCCATTGTAATAGGCTTAGACTCCTGACAGCTTTATGACTGGCCTGTTGCCTTCTGTAATTGGATTAGCCCGGAGATAAGCTCACCGCCACCAGGGCTCTTAAAGTCACAAGCTGCGCCACTCAGAAACAGACACCGACAACTGGCACGCGTTCCTCCCTCCCCTCCCCATCTTTAATTACTGTTAAACAGCTAAGTTGTGTGGGTGTGTGTGTAACCTGTGGTGAATGATAGTCATTCCCCAGTCAACTGTTACTGCGTCAGTTATGCTTAGATATCATATCTCGCTTATCTAGCAAGCAAGCAAGATTTCATTTTACAGAGCCAGGGCTAGACGTGACAAATAGAAGATCTGTATAAGGCAGATGGTTGGAATGTGTGTCACTGTGTCGCTGCAAGGCGTGCTGCATGCATGTATGTACAGTACGACCCATGGGAGGAGAGCCTGGGCAGGATGTTCAGCCTCCAGCCTGGTTCCCCTTTACAACAAGAGTCATTCCCAACCTGGTTAACATAAGTGCAGATATTGAGACGGTTTTCCGTCTTTCTAATGTCCATCGTAGCTCTCCTCGCCTGGGCCATAAAAGCGGCCCGGGGGGATTCTGCAACAACAGATCATTTGAATGTTGTGATAGATGTTCTCTGGGGAGTATTTTATGAGTAGCCCTGCCACGTGATATTATAGAAATGCAACATCCACAGAGACATGTAATTGGAATTGAAGCAGCAGTTAAGCTCTGTCAGAAGTGTCAAACTGTCTGTTAACACAATCATCAGAGACCCTTTCCAATTAAAAATAAGAATTTCACAATTGTATGTACAGCCCCATTTGAGGCATAATAATGCCTTTGTCAATCGTCTTTCCGGTAAATTGTTGTTGTTTTTTTGTGTTTTTTTTGTTGTTGTATTTCTTTCAGTGTTATGCAGTGTGTCCATACATCTGAACCTTCTGTGTGTGTTTATGCCCCTCTAATGTGACATAATGTTTTTTTGTCAGATCCAGTGTAGGAGGTGAATTTCACCCTGGGATATAAAGCGAGGGGAGAGAGAGAAAGAGCGAAGCCTTCACATGTAGTATTTGGACTAGAGGGAAAGGAGAAGAGCCTTCACATGTAGTATTTGGACTAAATTGGTTGAAAGGGAGAGGAGTGAGAGAGATGAGGAGAGCTGGGCATAGGAGGAGAGATGGATGGGGAGGTGAAGGAAGAGGAGGGAATTTAACAGATCTCGACATCTAAAATAAACTGGTAAAAGAGGAATAATTGTCTCCCCAGAGCAATAGACAGATAGAAGGCTCACAACATACACATACAGTGTGTACGTTTGTGTTTGTGTGTTGTACCAGTTTATGTGTCAAGATAGCAGGATTAGAATAATTTAAATGGCATAACCCTTATAGAGAGAGCTTTTTAAAGACAAGAGTCTTTGAGCTACAGAGAATACGTTTCTGTGGTTGAAGTGGTGCTGGAGGAGGAGGTGGTGGTGCCAGGTGGTGGTGGTTGTGGCAGGTGGAGGGGTAGACGGGGTGAGAGAGGGGATAGTAATGGAGATGGGAGGGATGGTATTGATGAAGTTGTGATTAGTAGTGGGAGAGTTGGTGGTGTTGGTGGAGGAGCTGGTGGTTGTTGCAGTGGTGGAGGAGCTGGTGGTATAGTAATGGTGGTGGAGGTAGTGGTGGAGGAGGTGGTGACGTAGTAGTGGTGGTGTAGGAAGTGGTGTTGGTAAATGTCATGGTCAGGTCAGGCTGATGCTGGCTGGAGGTGGGATGGTCAGAGGAGGTGTGGTTCTCGTGGTGTTGATGAAGGTGAAAGTGAAGTAGTCGCAGTAGTGGTGGACGAGGAGGTTGGGGGAGAGAGAGAGAGAGAGATTGATGAGTGGATGTCATGTGCCCACACGGCGCTCTAATGGAACGCTCCCACTGAGATCACTGATGAAAATGAAGCCTCTACCTCATCCTCCAGCCCCCCCCTCGCTTCACTCCTTATCCTCCATGACTCCTGTGTTGCTCTTGTGCTACATGCTTTTATCCCCCCTTTTCTCTCACTCTTTCTCCTCCTCTCTTAGGGCCCTATTTTAACGGTCTGAAACGCAAGTGGGAAGCGCAAAGCGCAAGTAGCTTTGTGGGCGGTTCTACGGCGCTATCGCTATTTTACAGGCGGATAAATGACGCTTGCGTCGCGGCGCAAGTGTCAAAAGGGTTGGTCTGAAGCAGCCTAGTTACCCGTAGGTGTGGTTTGGGCGTAACGTCCAACAAACCAATGAGAGTGCCAGCTCCCATCCCCTTTAAGAGCCATGAGCGCATTTGAATCGGACGAGTTGATATTCTGACAGCGCGTCTGCAGTCTCCGATGAGACAGATGCACATGAATTTCAAACTGCAAATGGCTCAGTTTATTGCCAAATAATATAGCCTAATTCACACATGGAATAAGGGGTTTTCTTCCACAACTTCAGAAATACTGAGTCCTCAAATAAATTTCGCCAAAGAAAACGTATATGATATAACATATGATATGCGATAACTGTGGTTCTATTTAATGATATACGCAATACATTATAAACATTGTTTCTTATCAGTATTGTATGCTATCCTAATATGCATGTGTCCCCGCGGTAATAGACATTGCCATTGATTGTATTATGCTTTACGTGTTTAGTTTGCGTGTGTTTAAACAGAGCACACACGCGCGCCCGCATTCATTCATTCTTTTTAACACTCACTCGCGGTAAAACAATGTTTTTCACGATCAAATACTCATCAATCCTAAAAGTTATGGGCATGTAGGCCTACATGATGTCTCTGTCAAGAAAATATGTGTTTTGCTGTACGGTGTTTGCAGATGCATTGATTTAAAAGTACAACTTATTACCGCTGCATCAGCTGTTCTTTCCCAAATAATTTACCAAGAATGTGCGGCTAGGTAGATGGGAGAAGCAAAGTGTATGCGCGAGGTGCACAAGCAATCCGTATGCATCGCATGCGCATGTATGCATGCGCCCTTAAAATAGCATCAGAACAACGGGCCACTGACTTTAAACCAGGTATTTCCTGGTCAGTAGCGCAATGGTATTCAGAAACGGCAAAATACCGTTTGCGCCAGAACACGCCTCCTCCTTCCGCCGAACCGCCCCTTGGGGCGCATGATCAATCCCTAATTTACCGGCGAGTGGCGGTGGTGGGAAACGCTCTGCGCCAGTTGTAAACTAGCAACGACACATGCGCCAGTGACTAAGTCACTTGCGCCGGATGCAAGATAGGGCCCTTAGTATCTCTATCTTATCACCCTCCTTATGCAGCTCTCTGACTCTTTAGAACTCTGAATCCTTTCTCCGATATTTACTCATCACTCTATCTCTTTATATCTCTATCCATTTATCTATCTTTCCCTCACTTTATGCCTTTCTTCCTTTCTCTCTTTCCCTATATACATTTCAACCTCTCTTTTAACTGTTTATATATGGATACGTGCATCCCTCTCTCTTTCACTCCCTCTTTAACTGATTTTTTTCTCTGTTTACTTGTACGCATTTCTCTCTCTCTCTCTCTCTCTCTCTCTCTCTCTCTCTATGTCTCTCTCTCTCTCTCTATGTCTCTCTCTCTCTCTCTCTCTCTCTCTCTCTCTCTCTCTCTCTCTCTCTCTTTCTCTCTCTCTCTCTCTCCTCTCTCTCTCTCTCTCTCGCTCTCTCTCTCTCTCTCTCTCTCTCTCTCTCTCTCTCTCTCTCTCTCTCTCTTTCTACCTGGCTGCCTCTTATCTGTCATTATTACATACCAACTGACTCATAGCTACTCTTGCTCTGTCTCTTTCTTTGAGATATCATATGTCTAATATTTGTAATATTTAGATAATATATTGCCTTAAAACCATGCATTCTAATCAATGCTCTATTCTTGCAGTACACTTTTAAGTGTTCAAGTGACATTTTCATGTCACCACTAAAATATCTTTGTCTTTTCCCACCACCTTGTTCTTTCAGAACGTTGTATATATATGGGAACGCAGCTATATGGACTTTCTTTACCCCCGGTCCCCCAAATTGATTGGATGGATTACTCGCTTCTGGAGGTTGTTGAATTGAATGAGGGTCACTCACTGGTTTGTGATTGTTAATAAGAAGTTGCAGTTGTTTTGAGGATCGTATGATAAAATGGATAAGCCACCTTGGTTAGCGCCGATGCAGTTGTTTGATGCTTCATCGATTGTGTTCCTGTGATACCAGATAATTACATGTTTTTATTGATTGTCTTCGTGCAACCAAGGTTGTCAATGGAAGATCTAAAGATTTGATGTATTCTGTGGGTCTTCCTGATGATGAAGCCTGGAGGGTCAATGGCTGCTCAACTCATACTGTTATTGATGTCATCCTCCTCATCATCATCCTCATTATCATCACAATTCATTAAGTATCATCTTACAACATAAAATAGCTTCATAGAAGATCACACATGTAATTAAACAGTACATGTTGTACGGAAGTTTATACTATCACAAATGTAAAGAAGGAGGGAGAGACTTGATCCGCCAAACGTCATTGAGCCTCTGACTTGATCCGCCAAACGTCATGGAGCCTCTGACTTGATCCGCCAAACGTCATGGAGCCTCTGTGTACTATCAATCAATTTAGATCAATCAATTGAATCATGCAAATCCTTCTGTTCCTCAGCCTTCCGCGTGCCCCTAAAGTGAGCTCTGTTAAATGCGCCTGCCTTTCCAGGGTCTACCCTCCAAACCGTGTGCGTAGATCACCACTTACATCCCTGGGAGTTGTTTCTTTCTATATTTTGTGTCTTGTAGAAGGAGATAAACGTGAGCGCTGTCTGTTCACACTTCTGGGCTAGCATTAGCACAACCTATTATACGACAGGCTTACTCTGTGCAACAGGGGATTGTTTCCCTCGCTAGAGCCAGACATGGAACCACTTCTTATTACTTAACAAGCAATGTGAACCGCCTGCAAGAGACAAGACATAAACACGTAAATGTGTTATCATAATGAATAAGCAAAAAATTACGCTAAGAAATTAGAAAGGAATCTCTTGCTAGCCTGGAGCCAACCAGAAGCTGTTTTTGGTGAGCATTCATTCCATGAGAGTAATTGGGAAGTCAAATAGTTGTATTCATGAAAATTAAATAAACCCATGAAAAAACACTGGCAATATGAAACTTTACGAAGTTCAGGGCGTATGATAAACTGTGTTCCAAAAAAGTGGTTAAAAAGGGTTCTTCCTCCTTTTCTAATTGTAAATCCACAAAACCCCAAAATGATATATGATCGTAACACTCCCACACAATCTTGTTTGTGGGTCTTATTTCAGGATTATATTTCTGGAATAATAATATATATAGTTTATCATGAATAAATATGAATGTGTTATCTGAAGATACCCCCAATATTTCTATGTTTACACCCAGAATCCACTTTGGTACACACTTTTAGCAGCGGCTCATTCTAACGCGACACAAAAGCACTTTGTCTTGACATCGTAAAAAGGGCTTTATTATGGGTAACGCCACTTTGCTCCTATAAGTGGTCACGGTGTTTTGGCTCATATGCAGCTTTAAATGACCATGCTTTACTCATGCTCCCCTCTCACTTACTCTCTGGACGTGAGCGATTCACCTGGAACAGTGTGGGCTCTGACACTGTTGGCTCCCTCTCTTAAGCCAGGATCACGTTCATTTTACTGTGTAATTAAAGACCCCCCTCCACCAGAGGCCTGTTTCAGGTAGCTGGTTTTGAGGCAACCCCGAGTTTGTTCGCTCTGAGTTAGTGGAAACTCTGGATTTTCCGTTTCAGGTAGCAGGTTCAACGCAACCGAGAGTTAGTTGCTGCGGCAACATACGCCGGGGTCTAACCTGCTCGGGAGGTGGTTAGACCTACTCTGAGTTTGTTGTCTATAAGGCTGAAGGCAGCTCTCCGACAGAAGGAAGTGTTAGAAATGGCATGTCCTTTTCTACGAGAGCCTGTGTACGTAGAGGCTTCGATCCTCAGAAGGAATCTCCGTGAGGAACGATTATTAAGACCCCGGTTGGATATACTTTATTTTCCTGATAATTTTCTTCACGAGCGCTATCGTTTTTAAGCGCAATCCATCATTTATTTAGACCACCTTCTCAGCCCCCATGTTAACTGTCAAACGCACCGGGGGGCATGCTTGAAGTTTAAGTTTAAGTTTTTTGACGCAATTAACGCATGAGTAGAATGATCTGCCCCGTGCATCCCACCCGCTCTGTAGGCTACTACAGTCACTTTAACGTTGTGGCTTTCCCATGATCAGAGTAGCTGACTAACCACGGACCTATAACTGCTGCAAGTCAAGAAACTCATTTTAAGAATGCAAGGCAGAAAAGTCCCTGGTACTGCTTTTATCCAGATGCTGTTCTTCCCTACACGCACATGCTCAGCATAATCGTATGCAATGTTCACTGAAGTAAAACCCTTTGAGTAAACTGTTCAACAAAATAACTTGTCCCACCACAGCCCGTGTTCTAATAAAGACAATCTACTTTTTATGAGCATTTCTTTATATCCTGAAAGCACAAAGTCATTCATATTGGGTATGTTTTTAGAGCAGGGAACAGTATCCCAGTTTCCACCTCACCCACCTTTAACTTATGTTCCAAAATTTGGATCTCCAAAGCATCCTTTTGCATCTTTTGAATTGTTACAATTGCATGAAGGTTGGTGAGGGCATCTGGTTCAAGTAGCCTAGGGCGATGACGCCATCAGTAACTGGAAGAAGATGATTAGACAGTTAAATTATTACTTGAGCCAGAATATTGCCCCATCCAATTTGTAACGTGCTGTGTTGCGTGTACGTATTTAATTATTTTGATTAACCAACCTCTTATAAAGGCATTTCTATCCTGGAGGGTGGGGGGGGTCAGAGGAGCTCCCCCCAGGGATGCCCTCAGCCACAGGACGCATACTCTGTTCGCTGAGGGCCATCCCCTCAGCCTCTGTGAGGGCTGCAGGGGTGGACCCCCTCCAGTCTTCCGGGCCTCTGCTTTTTTTCGATTTGCTAACATGGAGGAAAAATGTTACCCTAAAATTCAGTAAGCGCAATTTTGAAGACATGTATATATATATATGTAATGCTTTTTGCCTAGGTGTAGCCTTCTAATATATCTAAATCCTATTAACTATTGGCAGTGTTGGGGTATATATATATTTTTGTACTTCATTTGCTGCCAAGTCCTCTTGGGGCAACTTGGGGTTGCGTAAATTGACACACACACATACAATTTACATATTGAATGAGTGGAAGATATTAAACTATCCTCTTATTTTATTTTACTAATTTATTTTACACAGGCATTGACTTGTTCAGCTATTTCATGCCAAGCAATCTCTCGCGCTCTCGCTGCCGCGGCGGTATTGTTTTTTTTTTGTTTAAAGGGGTAACTGCTCGGCATACGCGTTCATTAGAATTTCCAATTCCGTGGGGAAAAGTAAGTGGATCTCCGCTTTTGGTCCATGTTTGATCATGTTATCAGAGATCCATTGATGATGGCTCTTTATAGTCAACAGGCACGCCCCCAACCCAGCGTGAACACACTCCGAGTTGATTAAGCCAACGCTGATCGCCTGTTCTGAAACCGAAAACCCAGAGTTGCTTTTCAACCCTGAACTCTGAGTCAACCAACTCAGAGCGCAGGATTAAACTCAGAGTATATTAAACCAGCTACCTGAAACAGGCCTCAGGACTTCTAGAGCTGGCTGTAATTGGGTCTGGCAGGAGACTCTCAGTTAAGCCGCAAGACAATCTCAGGATGAGGAGGAGGAGGTGTAGGAGGTGGTGATGATGGTAGTCGAGGAGGAGGAGGTATAGGTGATGAACCACCACCAGTTGTCATCGTCCAGGATGGCCAATTTAGCCGTTCATTGTATTTTTTATCCCCAACGTTTTCCCCCCTGACAATATGGTTTTTAGGACATATGAGGGGATTACAGAAGAATAACTCAGAAATACAGACCCAGCCAACCCTCCCCGCCAGCTCACCTGAACACTCCCATACAAGCTTTATTTCAGGTAAAGCGACTAGCTTGATAAATCACTAACTAGCACTACTGGCCTGGAGCTAAAAAAATCCCTTCCCAGTTTCCTCTCCAGTTGTGATTCAAGCCTTTCCGCAGTGCCTGCCTAAAGAGGCGCTACTACTGCTGCTACTGCTCCAGTAGCAGTCTGCCTAAAGAGGCGCTACCACTGCTGCTACTGCTCCAGTAGCAGTCTGCCTAAAGAGGCGCTACTACTGCTGCTACTGCTCCAGTAGCAGTCTGCCTAAAGAGGCGCTACCACTGCTGCTACTGCCCCAATCCAACCCGGTATCACGCGATTGCGTGATACCGGGTTGGATTCGAAGCACCTCCTCAAAAACTAAAAATAAATAAATATATAAAAATAACCGTGCTCCAAAGAACGAAATGTAAACCAATGCATTCTGAATGGGAGTGTTTCTCTGATTTTTCCATGCTACACAGAATGAAATGTAAACCCATGCAAATAAAGACTTCATGGTCATAATAATTTAAGTGTGTAGGGTGGTATTAAATTTCTTTCAACGGGGCTGCATCCAGTCACTTGACCGTTATGGTTGCTATGGTGGTTGCTATCGACCGCCCCCTCTAATCCTTACATGGCTCTAAAAACCACGCGGCAAAGGAGCTGCCGTCCATTGTGTTGTTTTTGTCGTAAACTAGGGTCCTATGGTTAGAGAAAAGGCAGATATTCCAAGGTATCCTTAAAAGGCAGCTTGGATGTTTTTATTTTCTGCAGTTTAGACTTCTACTATAACCTATTTTGGAAAGCAAAACACCAAGCTCATTGATTTAACGAGGCATGGTTATTTGAAACAATTGATTAAATAAATATTTGTGAGATGTCATCACTCTTCCTGAGTTTGCTTCCTATTTATGTAGAGTATACACCCCTACTGTCAACAAGCATCCCTCCCCCCTCCCCATATGGATTTGGAGAACTGTTGCCACGTCCCAGTGGTGAAGGTATCATATATATGAAAGAGGGCATTCAATTATACTATAATGATCAATTAGGAGGCCGAAGCCCTAAAGGAAATGATGATTTCTCCTCAGATTAGGCCAATAAACCAATGGTAAAATAAAAATAAAAACGCTTGATCAAAGGCCCGGCTCGGGCAGAGAATCTAAACACTGACTGGAACTACTTAGCAGGTGTCTACAGTAGGGCTATATCAGGAGTTAATGCAAGCACTGCAGCCAATCAGAATCAGAGTATTCCCCCAGACCGTGGTCTAAACAATATTATTCACAAGTTATAAACAACCCCTACACATCAATATTAATGATAATCCTGTGGAAATTGCCATAAGTGAGAGATACAATTTCGCACGTTGAGCACACAGGTTGTGTGACTCGTTTATTTAGTAAGAGAGAAACAGGAAATCAAAACGTGCTGAAGGTAAACAAATCCCGCATGGGCTCTGACGTCATGAGACGCTCGTAATCCTTAAAAGGGACAGCGATCCCTGAACCACCAAGATAGTAAACGACATGCCTAACACAATTGAAAGAACAACACATAACAAAATACTGTAGGTGAATTATGTTACACTCACTACTACAACCCATTAAATACGGTATGATTTCTAGATGTCATGGCAACGTCCGCTCGCGACACTGGACTTGCGATCGAGGCATCGACGCGGACGTTCATTCACATAGCCAAAAACAAGAGAATAGATGGCTAGATAAAATAAACATCAAGACATACAATTCTAAAAAGAAAAGATGAAGCAGCTACCCTTTTTTCCTTCGGGGTTTGCCTACAGAGCAGCGCACCTGCATTTAATATATCCGTGTATTGTCACAATTTCTCAGTATCAAAGGTGAAAGTAGAAACGGGTGGCCAAAAGCTGTCGTATTGTTAGTTATCACAGACAATTTTAAGTAGAAACGGGTGGCCAAAAGCTGTCATTTGTTAGTTATCACAGACAATTTTCAACAATGAATGATCTGTACGGAGCTCCATAAGGGACATTAGGGAGAACCTTAGTTTGGAAGTCATGCTTAGTGACACGACAAATAGGCTACTTCCAATTGAAATACAAAATTTAGAAAATAGGCCTACGTGTCCCTGATCACGTTTCAATTGATTAAATAACGTGACAGTGTCACGTATTTTCGTGAGACCATACCCGTACTTCCATGAGTATACTTAAAGGAAGTATACTATCCGCACTGTCTACTACATACATTTTTGAGATGTGTGTGCTGTTCCAAATCGAGTACTCCGTGGTACACTAACCGGAAATTACGATCACGTTTGCCGCCGTGGCTCCTCCCCCGCAATAAACATCCCGCTTTGAACGGTGAACTCTTTACGCCTACGCAGCTATAAAAAGCTATAAAAACTATAAAAACTACAAAATGACTCTATTAATGCAGACTATGTGGGAAATGCGCCGACTTTGGCTCACCCTGGCTCCGCCTCTTTCGCTACGTAGCTAAGATGGCTGCCGTTGAGTACGGGGAGTGTCCTTCGATCCACACTTCACGATTAGCCCGTTTTGATTACGGCATCCGGGTCCTTGAAGTATACTTATTTTCGCCGGATCTGAATTGGAACGTACTGCGTACTCAAATTTTGGCTAGTAAGTACGGACAGTACGGGTTTTGGAACACGGCATTGTACTTACGTGACACAAACCAGCACCGCAAACGTTCTCTCCCGCTTGAGATGACGTCTTTCTTTATAGGTTCATGGGTCTGATTCGCCGATTTCCCATGCTGATATCCCCGGAGATTCTCGGGCATCTTCGACAATTTGGCTATAGATTGTCTCATTACACGCTAAATAATATGAGTATATCCTAATTATATATGTATAGGCTATACATATATATAGGCAATATATATAATTAGGCAATATATATATATATACATATAGCATTTGTGGTTTTGGCATAAACATAACTAGGGTGCACTGTACTATCTGCGCACACCCTTTCTGAAGCCTCTCTCTCGCTCTCGCTCTCTCTCTCTCTCTCTCTGTCCCTCCCTCTCTCTCTCTTTCTCTCTCTCGTAGCGTTTTGTGGAGCACGTTCATTGTCTGACAACACTCCCATTCAGAAAGCATTGGTTTACATTTCGTTCTGTGTAGCACGCAAAAGTCGGACTATCGTACTCTGGAACACGCTTCAATAGATTAACGTTCGTGCGCATGAGCACGCAATCGCGTGATACCGGGTTGTCCAATCAGGAGGCCGCTCTAACCAAGGAGCAGCCTTCAGCTGACTAGGTTTCAACGCAGGGCTTTCTTTCTGAGTAGAGAAGGGGTAGGTATAGATACAAAAAAACTAGTCAAAGTTTAACATGCATTCATGTTTATAACTTTCTACCCATTCATCCAATATTCACAAACAAGATATCATCGGATTCCTTGGGCCAAGCTGAGTTCAACGCACCCTATGTCGTCGTTTTGCGCCATGATGGATTTTCCGCCATCTTGGTTTATGTCAAAAACCTTCAAAATGCTACCACAAATCTCGTCCAATCATCTCAAAACTTGGCACACATGATCTTTTGGCCAGGCTTGATACAAAACAATGAAATATTGTTCAAATTCTAAACCGTTTGGCCGCTCCAGCCAATCAAATTCGACTGTGAAGTCGCCAAACAGAAAGTAAGCCAATAACTCAGCAGCCCTTTGACATATCATAACCAACCTTGGTACATAGACCCTTGACCCATCATCAAGGGGACACTCAATGAATTTGGTGACCATTGACCTCTAGGGGCGCTATAATTAACAAAGAAGTGTTTTTACTCCTCTCTCGTCACATGAGTATATTTCGAACAAATTTTCTATGTTTGCTGATACTCTCAAACCGCCCCATATTGCTCACAAAATATTTCCCATTGGAACATCAGAAATTGGCCGCCATGTTGAAAGTTGTCAAAATCAACATTACATATCCACAGGCCACAGAATATGTCCAATCATCATTAAACTTGCCCTATATGATCTTCAGACCAAGCCAAACAAACCTGCCCAACAGCTTTTTCTAATTCAAAACTGTTTGGCCGTCACAGCCAATCAAACTTGACGGAAAAGCTGCCAAACAGGGAGTAAACCTGTTATCAGCAACTCTTTAACCTATCATAGCCAAACTTGCTAGATTATGTCCAATCATCATTAAACTTGCCATATATGATCTTCAGACCAAGCTTAACATATCATAGCCAAACTTGACTCATGACATCATTCTGGGGACATCCAAACATTTGGTGACCTTCGATCTCAGGGGGACGTCAAACAGGAAGTGAGCTAATTTCTCTGCAAGGCCTTCATGCATCCAAACCAAACTTGGCTCATAGTCTTATTCTGTCGGGCAGACGATAATGCGACCTAACCACTAGGTAGGGTAATTTTTCCATTTGGTAAACATTGACGCGTACTCGCATAATGCTCTAGTTCATTCCACCAGCCGTCGTTATTACCGATTATCGAGACGGTCGCCATGTAGCCACCAAGCCGATTAAGTCCGTCCGGCAGAATTAGTTCATCGAGTCCATTATGCTTGACACCCACATTGCTGCATGCAGGTACATTTATATTTGTTGTTTTATTATTTTTATTTTGGCCCGACCAAGATCTTTGAGTCCACCAAGGAACTCTGTTTCCATCACTTGAGACAAAACGGCCTGCAACAGAAGCATCCAAAGAAAATAAGGTGTTCAAGTAGGGCTCGGAAAATAAGCAGCAGAATACAAATGGAGGCGAGGAAAAAGGCTTTAAAAAAAGAAATATGGAAAGGAAGCAGGACGTAGAGGCTCTTTTACTTGTGCTAGGCGTTATTTGTGTGTTTGTCCCCTCCATCTCTCCACTGCTTCCAATGCTCTGATGGTGGAGAGAGAGAGAGAGAGAGAGAGAGAGAGAGAGAGAGAGAGAGAGAGAGAGAGAGAGAGAGAGAGAGGGGGAGAGAAATAGGTTCCTTACCCTGCTTCAGTGGCCTTCCATTTAAATGCCTGAAACCAAAATCAATACGGCACAATCAGAGCTAAGAGCATGGCTCTATCAGGGATGGAATAAGCATTACTGATCAACTCCCCTCTCCGCTCTGTAGATGTGGAGGGAAATAGCTCTGTAGAAGTGGCTGATTTAATGCAAATCGAAGTAGACTTTCACGTCTCCCTATCTCTCTGACACCATAAAACACTTTTCAGACTCTGCATCGTAAACACATTGTATTTCCCATCCTTATTCCAGAAACCCCTCTGTTTATTACAAAAATCTGTGAAACTCATTACGTAACTCGATGGTCTCGGCTCTCTTTCCAGAATAATAATCTCTGTCAAACTCTGTGTTGGATTAATTCATGTAATGGAGACATCACAACTGCCAGGGTAAGGGGTCGATTAATTGGAGGGGCCACCCTCCAATTAATATAAATATATATATATATATTAGTGCTGTCAGTTAAACGCGTTATTAACGGCGTTAACGCAAATCGATTTTTAACGGCGTTAATTTTTTTATCGCGCGATTAATGCTTTTTTTTTTTTTTTGGCTCAAAACAAAGAAGCAGTAGCCTGACTGCTATGTTCAAGGCAGTATGTTTGTATGTTCATCGTTTAATTGCACTATAGGCTTTTTTTTCAGTATCTGCCAATGTTGTTTTGCACAACACATTTGCACAAGGCAAGCCGATGCACTTCACCATGTTGATAAGAACATTAAAATTAGAACAATTAATGGGACAACGAAATCAAGGGATATTTAGCATAGAAAAAATATTTGCGATTAGCTTGAGTTAACTATGACATAAAATATTTTAATCGCTTGACAGCACTAATATATATATATATATATATATATATATATATATATATATATATATATATATATATATATATATATATGAATGTATTTATTGAGCTAAGAGAAGTTACTTCAATAGCATCCTACTCAGACCCTCCCAAGTACAAAGTCATTACTGGCTCTCTTTTGTTTGGGTCTCTTCAAAGGTCATGTTGCTCCTCGCAGTGATTTAAGTTGCATACTTGGCCACTGTGTTATTTGGCTTTACCCGCAGTGTTCGGGGGTAATTCCATCCATTCTTCAACAGAAAAGCCTATTCCATACCTCTCTCCACGCACACAACGTGTATAATGGGATCATTTGCATGGATGCTCACGTACAGTACATGCTCAATATACGCATTTGCTGTTCCTCCACTACACCTGTCTCCCAAGCCAAGGTACTAGCATACATTATGGGGCCTGTATATCGAGAACAGTACATACTTTTGATTCCTTGTCCTGAGCATCAATTCGAAAGCAGAGAGAAGGTTGTGTCAGGTTTGTCCCATTGGAATCGTTTCAAAGGTTAATCCGGAGGTTTAGTGTAGGTTAACTTTAATGAGGTTTGTTTCTACATGCTCCGTCCCTTCGCACAACTGCAGAATCCTTAAACTGGGTGCCATCCCTGTGAATAGGCTCAATCTCCTCGGTGTGTTGAGGGTTCAACCCAATGAAAAAAGAAACACCGGGTTCTTCTCAGACCTTCCTCTAATTAAATGTCCCCACCTCCATAGTAGGTGTTGCACCCAGACTACCACAGTGTCTGCAGCTTACCTGCAGATATCTTCCTGCTCCCATTGTATTTGGACATGTATTTGAATTTCAACTGCATGAATTAATAGTACAATTATTTGTCCAGATACTTCGAATAATTATAAATTGGACGACTCAAAGAATCAGCAGAGCTGAGGACAGGGTAGCAATCACCCTCTCTCCCTGTTATCCTTCTTATTAACTCGCCCCTCTCTCTCTCTCTCTCTCTCTCTCTCTCTCTCTCTCTCTCTCTCTCTCTCTCTCTCTCTCTCTCTCTCTCTCTCTCTCTCTCTCTCTCAGGGGCGGATCTAGAAAAATATTCATGGGGTGGCAAGAGGGGGACAGGAGATGTTGAGGGGTGGCACGCTCTGGCAGAAGTATATACAGTATGCCGATTTAATTAAAGCCATATCAATCAATATTTACTTGGAAAGCCCCCACATTTAGATATTTTGACTCAATAACATTATATTTAATTTATTGTGGGATGAGTAAAGCCTTACATTTAAACATAAAAGGTTTCAGACAAAATGTAATAAATTATTACTGAATAATTACAAAATCAACCTGCCTTACAACAAACACCTGCACTATTACAACCGCAGGGGCATGGGGCTAAAAATATATGCAAAGAGAGCTGCAATATGTACTTTAGTTAACAATAAGTTGGTATTGGTCCATGAGATATTCCTATCAGATGTCAATCATCAGTCCAACTTGAGTGCAAATATCACTTTATTCACCGATTCCAATAATTTACATACAATGCCACCCTCAAAGTGCGGTGACATAGAATAACTCCCAAAGTAGAGTGTATTAACTGCATGCTTGGAAGAGCCAAAAGGGGATTCAGGGGAAGTGCTATCAAAGATTTCCCTCTTCCTTTTTTTATGTCTTTAATTTCTAGTATTTAAGACCTTTTGGGTTTACCTTATTATTATTTTTGCTCTTGATGTGAAGCTTGTTTTATTATTAATTATTGATGACTTATATTGGTTTATAAAAGTTCAGACAGGTGTGCAACCAAGTAGATTAGAGATGGCCATTTGTAAATAATTTACAGAAGATGACTTGCATTTTGTTGTCCAAGTACCTGTTACTTGGTTCAATGACAATAAAGTTTAATATAATCAAATCAAATGACTGTTGATACAAAAGGAGGCACATGAAGTTAACGGTCAGGAAAACCAGCTGAGTGTAGAAGGGTTTGTGTTTGTTAGCGCGTCTTTAGCGCGGATTGCAATTCTTATTGCAGCCTGCAGGGTTATGCGAGAAACATACGGAGGGACGCGGTCGTTGAGCTCCCACATTGCATGACACGTTAAATTCAACTAGAATCGCCACGATCAATTTGATATCAACAGAACAAAAATAGTCGGAAAGCCTACAGAAACTATAGATAGTTAATGTGACAATCACATTATTAAAAATAAACTTGGAGCAATGATTTACTGAGGAACTATTTTTTTGGGAGAATGCTTTTGCAGGGAGTTCGCCGCCCCACCTGCCCATACGGCACGCGCATTCTATGCAGCTATAAGGCATTCCAATCTTAACTTAAGTCTTTAACTATGATGTTTCTGTAATACACAGCCCTGCTCTTTTCTAATTATTATAATTTCTTCATAGATAGACGGTTGATCAGTATTACCTCAAGAATGTAGTCTCTCTGCCGCGCCGCTTGCTTTGTTCGTTTGGAGGACTCTCGCGCCTTCCTTGTATTCAAAATCAGTGCCGGCGGGAGTCTCGGGGATGGGGGGGGGGGGGGGGGGGCAGGCGGGATGGGGCAATATTTCCTGGTTGCATTCACTTGCAGTAGCACTTTTGAAACTCGCTTTTGTAAATGTCTTGTAAAAGCAAAAAAAAAGCAAAAAAAAAAGAGTTTTGCGCTGCCAACTGGGGTGGCAGCTGGGGTGGCAAGGCTTTTTTTAGGGTGGCAGTTGCCACCCCATGCCACCCCAGTAGATCCGCCCCTGCTCTCTCTCTCTATGGGTGTATCCACAGGGACCCTCTTCAAAACCAAATTAACTGCGACTCCTCTGACAAATAATACTTTTCTCAAGCCCAGCCCTCCCTCTTATCTTCTCCCCCAAATCCATGACTCAGAATGTAAAGAAATAATAATTCTGAAATCGAAGGGGTAATCGAAGAAGAAATTTAAGAAAATAGAAAGGCACCACATCTGTAAACGCACACATCGGAACTCCGTTATAGCTCCTGCTCCTTAATCCTCCATTTTGTATTCTAATGTTTTATTCTGCTCTTATCTTTCCACATTATCTCTCCGATATTTGCATCTTCCCTCCTCAAATCCCTAGAGTTTTCACAGTTTGTTTGAACAAACACTAGCTTACTGTAGTAAATAAGGTCATGGGTCTGCTTTAGCCAGCATGACTTCAGACTAGCTGTGTGTTGCTAGTTCTCTGATACGGTCCAACTCAAACCTTTCACTGTCTGCCGTCACAGCCTAACACTGTTGAACTCCTGCCCATGTGAGCTGGTACTCGGGTGACATCAAAACGGTATTGATAGCAGAACAATAGTATTTGAACCTGAAACAGAGGGCTTTGTTTGAAGCTAATTTTGCAGGGAAAGCTGTTTGTGGATTTTAGAAATGCAGATGGATGTGCCTTAGCATAATTTTTTTAGAACAATAGGTCAAGAAAGCTGACTGCTAGTCATTTTGATTGAAAGGCAATCAGGAGGCCGCTCTAACCAAGGAGCAGCCTTCAACTGACTAGGTTTCAAAGCAAGAGTAGAGAAGGGGTAGGTATAGATACAAAAAAACTATCAAAAGTATATTCATATTTGTTGTTTTATTATTTTGGCCCGACCAATATCTTTGAGTCCATCAGAGAACTCTGTTTCAATCAATTCAGACAAAACGGCCTCCAACAGAAACATCCAAAGAAAAGCGCGAGAGAGAGAGAGAGAGAGAGAGAGAGAGAGAGAGAGAGAGAGAGAGAGAGAGAGAGAGAGAGAGAGAGAGAGAGAGAGAGAGAGAGAGAGAGAGAGAGAGAGAGAGAGAGAGAGAGAGACCTATAACTACCCTGGGTCCGTTGCCTACAGTGCCAGGGATAAGCAGTCTCATTTCCTGGTACATCAGAGGCCGTCCGACCCGAGAATACCACTTTTGTGCATGTGAGAAATCTGTGCATGTAAGAAATTCTGAGAAATTCTGTGGAACATACATGTTCCACAGAATCCACATACAACCGTTAATCTTTAAGTGACACAAGGAAGGATTTACGAGGGTAAATTAATAGTTTTATTTTCATTTTTCATTTATTATTCTGGAGTTTCTCTATCTCTCTCTCTTATCTCTCTTACCACACATGACCCAGTTCTGGGAACAGTGCCAACTGCTAGGAACATTCTCCTTGATGTGCATCAGATCACATGGTCCCTACGTGGCTAGAGAGACAAGAGTATGTGACTGTCCCGGTGAGCAGAACGATTCAGAGAACTGTGTGAATTGGGAATTGTGCACATAGGTAGACATGGTTAAGAGCAGAACTCTTTATAATGTTCAAGGTGAACGTTGATGCGTGGTTGGATGGCTCTGTGTGTTGGTTTCTGTTAGGTGGAATATTAGTCTAATTCCCTATACAGTAGCTACCTTAATTGTCTAATGATGTCGGTTACAGTGAAACATTCCTCCTCCTCTGAACAGCATAGTCATTGTTACCCATATTTCATGGGTACGATTCGGTCCATGCACACAAAATATGCATCCATAAAAAAAAAATGGTTCATGTGCAGACATCACATACACACAACAAGTCAGCCAGCTATCGCGTTCACACATTCACCTTCCTAATGAAGGCAGTGAAATTAATATGCACAGTGTGTGGAGAGGAGGGTGAATTAGAGACGGTGGCAGAGAACAGAATGATTTGGAAGGTGTGTTCTGCACATTGTGGTGGGGCTGGTAAGAAGGAATGCCAGGGAAGGGAGAGGAATGATGGGGGGTTGAGAGCTAATAAAAATAAGAACTGGACAGCAAAAGAAGGGGAACGGAAGAGAGATGAATAGGAGGAGAGCAATATGAATAATTTATTACCTTTTTTATTAGCTTCATTATACATTCTTTTTTATTAGCTCTTGTTTTTTTTGTCTCCATGTATTAGTGTTCTGACAGTACAACCACAACATGAGCCTATAAAGTGATGCTTACACAATGCCAACATGTAGAATGGTGATTTCTTAATGCTAATGAATATATGTTCATGCCCAATGAACAATGTTTAATCTCAGCCTTTTGTCATGGTTCCCTTCATTAGTACTTTTTTACCTTGCTTGTTTGCACTTTATTGTTTCGGACTTTAATTGTGTTAATGTTTTCCATGTTGAGGCTTGATTCAAGCACAGGTTAATGAGCAAAAGGTTGAACTCTAAACCATGGTTGTAAGAAAAATATTCTCCTTATTAATAAGCTCATTCCAAGCACATTCAGAGTAGCTGCACTTCACACAGTGTCACCCTTTTGTCAAATTGACCCAGCTATTTACTTGGTCTATTTCTGACCTTGTGCAATATTGTGTTCTGTAGGCTTCGCTTGTTGCTCTCGACTTTCAGGATTGATCACTCATCCCCCAGTACATTTCCTGTTGGATGGCAGTGTGTGTGTTTCATTTTGTATTTGTTTTGCATCAGTAAGGATTTCAATAACTCCCGAATTATTCCAGAGCAGTGACGTCGGAGCATCGGAGCAGACCACTTTATTTCTTATGCTTGCACGCAGCACACCGAAGGCATTCGTCAGGATGAATATTAAAGGTCATGTTTCATTAGATATTTATGTTTAAAGTAATGTCCCTGCTCCAAGAGCACTTATGTTATGAAAATGTAATGTAATCTTTGAACCACTAGCAATGTAAGACAAACTCAGTATTATGGAGTTTTTGGTTAGGATATAAATGACGTGCAAATTAGCATAGTTACTAGACACCGTTGGTGGGTTTAAGGTGCTGTGATTGACGTTTTAATTTGGCGAATGAGAAAGTCAGCTGTCCTTGGGGCAGCCCTCCAGAACATTTGAAAAACTCCCAGGGTTTACAGATTCAGAAATGTTTCAGTGTCGACCTAATCGCCTTAATTAAGAACAGTAATTTAACCAAGAGCTGATGAAGTGAGTCTCAAGCCAGATGGGTAGCGGCACTGAGAACCGTGACATCTTGCTGATGGTTTTTTAAGATGGAGAGGGTGTGAATCACAAGAATAGGCGATCCACTTGTTCTCACATCATAGCCGTTGGCCAGAAAAAAGTTCTAACCGAATAGATGTTTTGAATTCCTTGAAACCCCCGCACATCTCAAACCTCCATTCGCTCCTTATAACTTCTCTATAAATAGCAACGTTTGGGGCGAATTGAAATGAGTCCAGGGTTCGTGTGTTCCACTCGCTGTGATGGTTCATCCATTATGTACAACCCTGGGATGTGTGCTGGCATTCAACAGCTCCGTCTTTGCCATTCTTGGACACACACACACTTGTGTTCATGTATATCACAGGCACACCAGAAAATATACACACACACACGTGCACATCAATTTTTTTTATTGTTCACAAAACTACGCGTGGATACCTCTCGGTTTAAAAATGTATATCTCTCTCTCTCTCTCTCTCAAACAAACAAATTTACACCGGTAATATGTCAGTAATGTCAGCAATTTACAAATGTATGTATGTAAATGTGGCATGTGTGTAATGTGTGTAACATATATATATATATATATATATATATATATATATATATATATATATATATATATATATATATATATATACATATCGGTATATAGGTATATCGATATCAATATACCTATATATATCTGTGTTTTTCAGAAAAGCAGGTTACTTTAAAACAGACATACCATGTAACAAACCAAAGGTTGCTCATCTGTATTGGCTCCGGATGAGAGTTCATTCATTTTTGCTCCAAGATGTTCGCATACCGTGTCAGAGTCTTTTAACTGCAGCGAGTCGGGAACGTTGCAGAGTGTTTTTGTCTTTGCTTTATTCTGTCCATGCTCAAGGAAGAAAATAGTTGTTTTGACATTGAGCTGCGGAACAGGTTAGCAGGCTATTTGTGATAAGCTGGATCCTGGGTGTCCTCAGGAGGTAGACGAGAAACAAAGGACAATGTGCATCGGCTACGGAGCTGAACTCCCAGACAAAGATGAGCTAGCTGTGCCCTGTCATTGCCCTTGGACATTTTTATCGTTAAGTCATTTGCAGAGCTTTTATCTAAAGTGACTTTTTGTTTATACAGCTACAGGTCATTTTGCTAGAGGATGCCTACACGTAGGTTGGACACATTAGTGATTGAACCGAATACTTCAGCTGGGAGTATGGGAATCGGATACCTTAGCCACTGCAATATCCTGCCTGATACTGACTTACCTGGAAGCAGGCTTGATGAAGACTAAAAACCCTTACATGCACCTTAAGCAGCTGCAGCTGCATCACCCAAATGACTCAACAGTTCATAGACTGCTTGGGAAATGAGGAAAAGGACCTTCAGAGGCCCTACAATTCTCAACGGACTTCGTTAAACTGCACTCCAGATATCCCTGTAAAGTGTTTTTTCTCATGGATGCAACATTAATTTCACACCATGCCAAATAGATCAAAAGCCTGCATTGCTGCCAGAACCACCGCTACCATCTCTACACAAGCCAATCCAGATCACTTAGCCATGAGCAAGCCATGGTGTTTGGAAAAGCAATGGAACAGAACCGCCTTCCAAGTCCACCACTTGATTGAACAACCGGGAGGAGGTAGTTGGGGTGCAGCCAGCAGAGCGACCAGCACAGAGCTGGCTGGCCAGGCCTGCTGGCCGCCTTTGATTTGGAAACCACTGAGACTCGAGGGGTGCTGCTCAACAGCAGGGCGGTGTGTCAGAGGTGCACCATGCCACCCCCCCTCCCACAAATGCATTGTGGGTATCGTCAGGTTGGAGTGTAGTGCCACATGCCGCTTAAGTGGCTGTTGACACCCATTATGGCAGCCGGAGCGGGGGATAATTGGCTATGGTAAAAGGGGCCTATTTAAGAGTCCCTGGACAGAAATATGAGAATCAAACAGGACTTTTTTGGTTTGAAGAAGACCGTGCCCACCTCATTCTGCCCTTGTTTCTACCGTCGCTGCATTGCCAGCAGTGAACGTGAATCATTCAGCATAAGAAAGGCGATCACACAAACATTAAGTTAAAGAAAATGGCGGTTTGATACTTCCTGTAATTTGTGAGTCCTTTGCATGTTTCAGTACTTAACTGCATAGAAAAGGATTGTTGAGTGGGAATAAAAAGGTAATTTTCTGTGTTTGAAAGTTTTGCTGTTTCACTGGCTCACCCTGAACTGCAATCTCTCTTGATTGCAGTTCAAATATAATCAACCCCTTAATATAGGTGAAGAAATGACTGCTACAAATACAACAAAAATGCCATCAGACACCCAAACTATACAACTATACACCCAAACTATACATTGTCATGAACGATGCCAATGTAAGGGTTCAGGTTAAGATTACTTTGTTAGTATGTTTGGTTCACAGCAGATCAGGAATCCATCTTGAAACACAGACAATAGATACAAATAATAAAAGTAGTCGTTAAGTAGCGCTGGCCGGGTCCATCTTAGGACGGGAGAGCAGTTGGTGCTTGTATAGGTGTTGGAGGGGCCAGTAGGGGGAGCTCATCCCTCTGGCCTAAGCCTTATCCCCAATTACACCGAGCAGAGATGAGATGGTCCTGTCGGAGAGCACCGTCTTCCGGAGAAGGCGTTAAACTGAAGCTCCCTCTAGTTCTCTCTCAGGGACAAGGGAAACCAGACCAGTTGCTAACCCCGCTGTGCTGGACCAATCCCCGCCGGCTCTTAGACCAAAAACCATGTGATCTCGCCCTGAACTCTAATTGGAGCGTTTCAAGGAACCCTGTGCCATAAATTACAGCTTTAGGGACAAATCAAGTTTTCTAAATTGTATTATGCATTATAGTAAAAATACAATCTGATCTAATGAGTCTGGTTAGCACATCCAAAGGGAGGATTTAACTAAGGAAGACTCTCCCCTAACTCAGGGGGCTATTTTAGCCGCTGGAGGCAAGTTATCTGTTTGGCAGTCTGTCATCTCGGCGGTCCGCCCTCTGCTTCGTGCTGTCTCGGCAGTAGCGGACGGTAGAAGTCAAACGACTAACCGCTGCTAATGTGTCCTGGGCTGACCCTCCCTCAGCCCTAGTTCAAACAATCCTGGCATCACTGGAGGAGCCCTGCTGGGCTGGTCAGCACTGACTGTAGTGTTTAAAGACAGATCCAGTGGAATGCCTGTGCTGCAGATACGGCATGGAAACCATACGCTATGCACTGTATATTTGATCTCCTTTTAATTTCTGTTGCTGCCCTTTCATTTGTGCTGTGACACACATACTTCCCTTCTTGGGGAAAGAACTATCTTTTATCATTCGATCTTATCTTGTATATCAATCATAAATATCCCATATACTGGTATATACTCCATAAACTGACTGCATATATATCATATATATATATACTGTGTATATATCTATATATCATATATGCAGTCCTTGAAGAAGAAATATGCATGAATGAGCAACTTTCCAACTCCATTCTTAGTTGGCTGTCAGGGATTCCCCTGGCTTTATGCAGAATCACAGCTTGAAGGTGTTGTTGTGGGAAAAGTGGTGATGGTGGTGATGGAGGTTGTAGTTGTGTGTCGGGCATGTTTGTGCTGGGGGGGAGGTGGCCTGTGAGGCGACAGGGTTGGATAACAAAAAAGCTAGATGGCGTAAGTCAATTTGGAGGATCCATCAACCTTAGCGGGATGGGATGTGTGCCTGGTGACAGCAGACTGTCTGCACCGGAGAGCTGCTGGTGACTAATGCACTCTCGCTCTGTGTCTGAACAGCCATTTCTCCCTCACTATATGTTGATGTGTCTCTCTATCTCTCTCTCTCTTCCTCCCTCTCTATCTCTGAAAATACATTATTCTGTCTATCTCTGTCTGATTCTGAACATCCAGTCTCATATTTCTGCCTGTATCTCTCTCCCTCTCATTAATACCCCTCTATCTCTCTACATGTTAGTTTTCCCTCCCTTGCCATGAATTTGTGAGTGTGCGCTTGTGAGAATGTCTGCATGCGTGTGAACGTATGTAAAGTGCAATGTCATCGATGCAGTGAAATGGTTTCAAGTTAGTTTGTAACACAGCAGCTCTATGCCTCTATCCCTCTCTATATCTCCCTCACTCATTCTCTTTCTCTCTCTCCCCCTCTCTATTTCTCTCTGTCCCTATCTTCCTCCCTACCTCACTTTATATCGCTCGATCAATTCCCCTTTCCTCTCTGTCTCC
The DNA here is from genome assembly GCF_026213295.1 of Gadus chalcogrammus. Lineage (NCBI taxonomy): Eukaryota > Metazoa > Chordata > Actinopteri > Gadiformes > Gadidae > Gadus > Gadus chalcogrammus. The sequence continues at coordinate 20,735,528 of NC_079429.1, read as the reverse complement.
ATGTCCCCCCCGAACTCTAACTCTCTTTCTTTCTTTCTTTCTTTCAAACAAACACACACACACACACACACACACACACACACACACACACACACACACACACACACACACACACACACACACACACACACACATACACACACTGTCCCTTCCTCTCTGTCTAACGTGATGGAGGGATCTGATTTCAGTATGTTTCCCCCGATGCGACGGAGAGGTGGCCGTGACAGGTTGTGGGGGCGTGCAGCGGCAGCCATTGCAGAGACACAA
>NC_079429.1:20685261-20730261 GCF_026213295.1 Gadus chalcogrammus | reverse complement strand
GATTAAGGAAGGAGTAGATGGAAATGGGAAGAGAATAAAGGGAGTGAGGGAGGGAGGAAGGGAGAGAGGCAGGGAGGGAGGGAGGGGGGTTAATGAATCTGCCACTTAAACAAAGTGAGGGTGGGGAGGACTAAAGGGGGGAGGAAGAGATGAAGGAAGGGAGGAAGGAATAGAAACTTGAAAGAAAGTGCAGCGTTGAATGTAGAGGGACAGCGATTAAAGGGAGACTACTGTGGGGGGGGGGGGGGAGAGGAAGAAGGAGAGAGGGGAGGAGGACAGAGGAGGAAGAGGAGGGGGAGTGCTAGATAAGTGGAGGAGAGGAACACAAGCTAGATATACCGAATGAGAGAAAGAGAGAGGGAAATGAAAAGAGAGAGAGAGAAAGAGTGAGAGAGAGAGAGAGTGAGAAGGAGATAAAAGAGAGAAAATATAGAGAGGGAGATAGAGTGTGAGAGAAGAGAGAGAGGTATAGAGAGGGAGCATGGGAGAAGGATGATTGGAGGGGAGGATGGCAGGATGATCATATGACAACAGGAGGACAGGAGGATAGTGCGGTTCTCAAGATTGCATAATTTAGATATCAATGTCATTGGCAGCTGACACACGGCCCCCGGGCCCTGAGGCATCTGGACGGCTCTCTCTGCCAATAGGACGCTAGGATCTGCCAACAGACAAGGCTATCTGCTAATGGGATTCTGCCTTAAAGCCCCCCCTACCTCAAGGACAAGGCTTACATTCAGAGAGGGTGTTGATGATAATTGTGATGATGATGACGAGGATGAGGATGATGATGTTAATGACGGTAACGCTGAAAAAGTGTAATGTTTAGTCTTTCAGGGTTTCGAATTGAGTAATTTTGTTTCATTTTCAGTCGATGATATAGGGCAGTCGTTTTATACATTACCATTTCGAGATGATGCCAGCACATAAGGAGTTTTGAGCCTCTGTGCGTGGATGACCCAAGGCCTCAAAAGAGTCAAACAGATGTTTTCTGTTCCTTTAAACTGTTGGCTTACTCCTTAAACCATGGTGTGTGTTTAGTTCGTCTCACAGGACTGATCTTCTACTTTAGCCGCAGAGAGTTCAGTGCTTAGCGCTACAGCTGAGCCGACAGTTCTAGGGAGCGAGTGCATCCCGGGTCTACTCACATCTTGCCTTGCCATGCGGAGGAGCTTACATATTTATACTGAGCACACCGACCGAGAGCAGTCAGATGAGTAGCACTGGCAAAAGGGAGCCTTTGAAGAAGGAAATGCTTGTAACAAAAACCACATTAATACATTTAAACTACGTAGAGTGTCTTCAAAAATAATTCATGCCACTTCTTAAGGCTTAATCATTCATGTACACTTAAGTTCCATGTCATGTGTTTTAAAATATATTGTGAGGTAAATGTGATATTATTGTTTTAAAGTGCACAGCCTTGGTTGTAGCCTAAGCAGCTCAGGGTTAGGGCGCTGAACTCAAAGTGTTTTGTTACCACCTGGATGCTTAATATTCAAGCCCAACCTTGAACTCTGACACTATTAATGCTCTACCAGTGGCCTGTACTACGAACCTCGATCATTTGGTTAGCAAGGTATGTTGTGCTCAAAGCCTGGGTTAGCTGGGACATGAAAGTCAATCTCTTTTAGCGTCGCTGTATCACCATGGTGACTTATGCTCTCAACCATACCTGGTTGGGAGCAGGTTTTCTCAGAGCCCTAATCGTACAGGGGTCTCTCCGACAGAGGGTCTTTTGAGACCGATCCCTTGGCATTGCCTGAGAATATTTTTTATGAGAGATTCAGGTTCTCATCAGAGGGTATTCACTAATTGATCGTCCTTGTTGGACCTTATGTAGAGAATGCTCACTGTTGCGCATTGTGTCGCCTTGAGAGAGTGCTAGAGTGGAGGTAGCGCGTCAGTCAGTTTCTGCGTGCGGGGTTCGTCTCCCAAATGACGCGCAATTATGTGAAGCTTAAATAGTCACAATTCTCATGCATATGGAAAACTCATTCACTAAAGGTTATGGAATTATATTTTTGTACTTATTTCGAACTTGTACCCATATTCTCAAGGCCGTGCTGGCACCACATCTATGGGAGTAAAAGGCATGATGATGGACAGGTGAGATTTGAACACTGGTTGCTGGCGTTCGGGTCTTATACTAATCCACTACGCCACCGCCGCTACCTCTCAGTGGTTGAAAACATATTCAATACATTTCTTACATAGGGTGTATTTAAAGTGAATTCCCTAAATTATCGAATAAGGCAGGTTGGATGTTGCTTATGCATTTTGAAATCATCATCACTCTATTTGGACTTATGGCGAATAATTTCGCATTTGACATACTTATTTTATAGACAATATGGAGAATATTTCGACTTATACCCATTTATACTATCGGCTGTTTTTTGCCAGCACACCTCCCTAGCCTTATTATGTGCAACTGTGTTGCACATAACACAGTTGCAGCTGTTATCTGATTTTTTAACTCCTCATAGGAGGTCATTATGGCTATCTCTCCACTTGAGTGAAATAGACTGCTTCATCTAACCAGTTTGTAAAGGTGAGTAAAATGACGTGATAAACGCCCCTTTCACGTGAATGCGCATTTAACCTAAAGCGGAAATCCTGGTTCGACTAATCGAATCCTAAGTGAGCTTCGTAGTACCATTTATCTCTGACCGCGAGTTGCGTCTCTGTCGATCCAGGCTCTCCCAAGAAAGCCTGGGTATGTTCAGCGAGGTTCGTAGTACAGGGCACTGGTGAGATACACAGCGCTATTAAAAAACAATAACAAAGTAAATTCAATGTTAACAAATCATCTGTGATTTGACATATTGTTTTACTTCTGATGCAAATATGATTTTTTTTTCAATAAAATTGTTCTTTAACCTAAATGGAGAGCTACGAAAAAGTGAAAGTCACACGTGTGTGTGAGTGGGTGCATGTCTTTCTGCAATTGTGAATGTTTGTATGTGTCTGTGTGTGTGTGTATATATAGGTGTGTGTATATATAGGTGTGTGTGTGTGTGTGTGTGTGTGTGTGTGTGTGTGTGTGTGTGTGTGTGTGTGTGTGTGTGTGTGTGTGTGTGTGTGTGTGTGTGTGTGTGTGTGTGTGTGTGTGTGTGTTTGTGTATGTTTGTGTATGTAGGTCATGTGTGTGTTTGACCCTTCCAATGCGCTACCACTACTCTGGATGTGTCCAGTGCATTCAGCAGGCTGTACAGCGAGGCCAGCCGCCTCATGCCCCCACACAGCAGGACAGGGGAGGGCTGTTCCTGAAGAGCACAACACGAGCCCGGTCCACTTGCTGCAAACGTCAGCCTCCTTCACAGAGAGCTGCTGCTTCTTCAAAAGGCTTTTTCCTTGTGGGACTGGTGTGTGTATGTGTGTGTGTTTGTGTGTGTTCATTGTGTCTTATGTAAACCGTATGTTGACTTCTTAAACAAAGTCTGAATAGATGAAAAACTGTGTGTGTGTGTGTGTCTGTGTCAACTGCCAGCAGTGTAAATGTGTTTTTAAAAAAAAAATTGTGGCTGCCTGTGTGCATGTGTGTCTGAGAGTTCATCTAGAAATGTACAATGCCTCAAAGAAAAAGCCCAAGTGCGATTGTGATTGGGTGTGTCTGTGATTATGTATGTGTGTGTGTGTGTGTGTGTGTGTGTGTGTGTGTGTGTGTGTGTGTGTGTGTGTGTGTGTGTGTGTGTGTGTGTGTGTGTGTGTGTGTGTGTGTGTGTGTGTGTGTGTGTGTGACGTGTATGTTTATATTTGTGTGAGGGTTGTGTTCTGTAAACACCCCAAAGCAACACTTTTCCCTTACTCGGCCAGTGGAGCCATGATTCTTCCTTGCAATAATATCCGCTGTTTACAGTTGAGTATTTCTTCATTGGCTGGATTGATTTTTGGTGAATCTGCTAGCCTAACCAAAAAGAAAAAACATCTCTATTGCTGCACAGGCTTTTGTTATTTTACGTTATCTGGTAACTCCCAAACAGCCAGTAACAACTCATTAAATATCAAGCATTTAACCTACAGAGGGCAATTAGTCGATTAGCATCTATTCCTAAATTGTGTCTTTTTACTTTGCACATTTTAAGTCACTATTTGGACTAGGATCAACGTAGCACTGCCATGTACCCAAGTCCATCACTTCATCTTGAATCGTTTTAGGCTTCAGCTTTCCTGTATCAAACTAGAAATGCAATCCAACACAATTACCAGGTAGAGGTGGCTGGTGTGGGACTTCACCAGGTGGGTCCTCTACCCTGTATCGGCTGGTCCCTGTCTGAGTCTCTGTCGACCCCCTGCTTCTGTCCCTGTCTGAGTGTCTGTTGAACCCCTGCTCCTGGATCTGTCTGAGTCTCTGTTGACCCCCCTACTCCTGTCTGAGTCTCTGTTGACCCCCCTGCTCCTGTCTAAGTCTCTTTTGACCCCCCTGCTCCTGTCTGAGTCTCTGTTGACCCCCTGCTCCTGTCTTAGTCTCTGTTGACCCCCTGCTCCTGTCCTTTCTGGATCTTTGTTGACCCCCTGCTCCTGTTGCTGTTTGTGGACAACAGGCTCCTCCTCCAGAAAACATCACCAGCTTCATGATTTCCAGAGTGCCGCTCAGGGTGCATGATGGGAATCCTCAGTAACAGAATGGGACATAAATGAGAAGAAGAAGCAATGGGGGGGGTGGTAAGAGAGAGAGATTTTGAAAGGGAGATGGCCCAGACGTTAGTTGGAGGAGGAGGAAGAGAGCAAAATGACTACATGTGAAAGACGGAAGAGTGATACATTGAGAGAGAACGATAGGGAGAGAGAGAGAGAGAGAGAGAGAGAGAGGGAGAAAGAGATAGAGACGAATAGAGACAGAGACAGAGACATCAAGAGATGAACATCAAGAAGAGGATGTCAGTGTTTTCACAACTTCAACGAGTCGTCAGTTTCCACGTTATCAAAAACAATCTGCATGACTCAGTGAGATTATTTGAAATAGCTCCGGATTAGAACAATGTGCTAAACCAGGATAGCCCTTTTTTGCATCTCCTCAAGGTCTCCACCCCCTGGCTTCAGAGGGCTAGGGGAGGTGTTGGGACTATAACTGCTCCTAAGGGTTATCCTTAAAGGTGCCTTGAATGAAGGAGTGTTATTTTACACGTTGAGAACAGCTCATGGTGATTTTGGATATACCGCCAAGCGCCAAACAGCCACAATGACAAACAAATTAATTGAAAAACGCTGGTAGGGGGGCATACGGACGCGGCGGTTTATTTTCTGCTGCGTCAGTGTGATTTGACAGGGAGATAGAAAGATACAAGGTTCACTGGGAGAGCCATTCTGTAACCCCCAAGCGAAATGACACACTCTCTCAGAGCCCGTAATGAAACGCAAAGACCAAATTGCCTCCTTTAGCTACGGCCACACCAAACGCGTTATGCGCGTAAGAGGCGTAGAAAATTGGCATTTTTGCATAGGGAACCATTGGTTTAGGCGCGTAGATTCGTTACACACACTAAAGCAGCGCGTTAGTTTTTTTGACGCTTAGCCGCGATTGCCAATCAGCGTTGAGCTTGACCCGACGTCATGGGCAGAGACGGAGGACGCACGGAAACAGAAAGAACATGGACAACTAAGTCATCGTTTCAGTGTGTGCTCGTCCTATCCTGTACAACACCACTTTGGTGTCGTACAGGGATAACCTGTCCTGGCACCAACCCGGGCTAGCAGGTCATCTAACATGGCCCCAGTCAACCTAAAATACCGCTTGAACTGGCCGTCAACCAGGCGGAGTTCCTGGAGGAAGTGGTGAAACTCACCCAGCTTTGAGCGCCTACGGAGGATGGCATGCACCCAAACAGGGCGGCGTTTGGGTTTCCTACATTCCTCGGACTCCCAAAACAAATACAGCGCAGCGATGGTGGTGATCTCAGCCATGTTTGTGGAGCAAAAGAAAAATAGCAGGGGAAAATAAGTTTTGGGCGGGTTCATCTAGATGCGTAGGCGCGTAAGGCGCATTGAACGATTTTTGTGACAAACAATGATAAAGCAGCAGGTTAAGCCTACACGTGTTTGGTGTGGACATGGGCGTCAGTTTGGTTTGAAATGTGCTGGGGACAGAGACGCATTCGGAAGTGCATTTTTAGAAGTGCTGGGTACAATGAGGATGCACTCTTTTTTCTCTCTTTTGTGCCGCTAATGAAAGGTTCTAAAAGACGGCATAACCATGTAGCCAATTACTAAGGAATAAAATGTATACAAAATCTGTCTGGCACATTTTATGAAGAAAACGTTTTCAAAAGGCATCGGACATATGACCCACTATGTTCTGCTCCATGTATCCAATGTTGACAACGTGACATGATATGGCTAAGCTAACAACATAAACAAGAGGAGCTAGGAAAGGAATTTAACTGCGTGTTTAAGTTCAGAAGGGCCAAAGGTGTGGCTACACACAGCACTACAAAAGTCGTCAAGTAGTTTAATTGGTATATTGGTATTATTAGTAATGGCTGCTTGCCAAATCGAAAAAATAACTTCACCCCGTGTGTCTTTTTCCAATTTACTTATAATTCGTAGCGTTGATCAGCAGAGAAATAATTTGCCAAAGTCGTTGACGTCGCTTAGCAATCAAATACGAATGTAGTGTACAGCAGGGGTTTTCAAAGTGTGAGAGAGTGAGCCCCCCCTCAGAGAAAAAAATTCAGCTGAGCCCCCCCCCCCCCCAAATATTTTTTTTCTAAAGACCTGTGTTTTGAAAGCTATCTTAATTATTTTACACATTTTAAACATCTCTGATCATAATTTTAAAACATTTGAAACATATTTTTTAAACATTTGAAACATATTTTTTAAACATATTTTTTAAACATATTTCTGAAACATTACAACATCTTTGTGCGTTTTTAAACACATTTCTTAACACAATTTAACAACTTTATCTAAGCATGTTTTAGCTTAACCTTTTTTAAATAGATTTGAACATCTTAATCTGTGTAAACTGCCAGTTTACACAGATTCATTCAGGGTCCCCGAGTCGAATCAGATCTGCTTTTTCAGTCCAGAGATTCGACTATTCGGCGGGGTTTGTTTACCGGCGTTGCTATGGTGACCTAAATTATTATAAGCAACTGAAAACGATGCCGGTTTGAAACTAAAACTGTGATTCTGAAAAAAGTATAAATGCTATCAAAATTCCGTTTGGATAGTATTGAAGATACAAGTGTGTAGATTTGTTCAATGGTTTGAACGATGGTAAACGGTTGAAAAATGAATGAGTTACGATGTCTAGAACTAGGTGTATCAGAATGGGCAGACGTCTTCAATGAAAACAGCTGAAAACGAAGCGGTATGAAACTAAAACGGTGGTTCTGAAGAAATTTTAAATGAAATCGAAATTCTGTTTCGACATTATTGAAGATACAAGTGTGTAGATTTGTTAAATGGTTTGCACGAAGATAAACGGTTGAAAATTGATTTAGTTAGGTTACTTCTACAGTTGAAGTACGATTGATGATTTGAATCATCGACTTACAGGTTTTTCTTCGGGTTTATTTTTTTCTCACGTCGCGCCCCCCCCCGAAGAACTCTGGCGCCCCCCAGGGGGGGCGCGCCCCACAGTTTGAAAACCACTGGTCTACAGCATTGAGAAGAGCCGTGTAATAAGTAAGGGATAATGTACAGAAAGCCGGTCATTATCGGGAAAAGCCCTGACAGGGCGAACAGGACACCGACGCGCAGAGAGGGTAATTGCTTCCCACTGAAGGGGCTTAAATGCGACCGGCGACGTTCTATACATTATCCCGCTTATTACACGGCTACGTGCCAAAACGAAAAAATGACTTCACATGGTGTGGCTTGTTAGAATTTATTTGTTACCAGCATTCATAGTGTTGATCAGCAGAGAAATAGTCCGCCCAAGACGTTGACGTCGTCGCATAGCAACCGACAGCGCTTGGGTTGATGCATATCCCGCTTATTACATTGACAAGTTACCGGACTACGTGCGGAGTGATACCAAAGGCAAAAAGTCCTTTTGTTTACCTTGACAGCGGTCATTATTCATCCGTTGCCAATGAATTATCAAAAAATAATTGACCGCCGGAAGTTGTGAAGTGCCCGTGTAATAATCCATAATAATTAAACTTTTTTTTTTTTTGTGTGTTGGGTACCCAAGTATTCTTGACGAAATCTGGTGGGGACGCGTCCCCGGCGTCCCCGGCGTAATCGACGCCTATGGGTGTGGCCGTACCTTTACTTTACCCATGTAATCAGAAAAAAAGTTGCAATATGGCATGTAATTTGATACGGCCAATGTGAACCCTACTTGATTGATATCCTCGGTGAAGAACCTTAAGGTACGGCCACAGCAACCCGGTACTCGCGTTAGGGGCATCGAAAATCTGCATTTTTGCATAGGGAACCATTGGTATAGGCGCGTAGACGCGTTACACGCGTTGAAGCGTCGCGTTAGGGGCGTTAGACGCACGTAAACGCAGTAACGCAACCAACGTACCAACGCCCGGAGTTCACAAAATTGAACTTTCAACGCTCCAACGCGTGACGCTTAGCCGCGGTAGCCAATCAGCGTGGAGCTTGACCCGGCGTCACTGGCAGAGAGTAGTGACGCTTGCACAGAAGCATCCGGCCGACATCTTTCATTATTCTGGGTGGAAATAGTAACATAGTTACGCCATTAAATGCGTTTATGGAAACATTTTTAGCGAGAAATGTGCATTTTACTTTCATAATGTTCGCTCGGTGAATGTGAAGGATGTTTGGTTTGATAGTTATGACGAAGAGGGAATGCTCCGTTCACTTGCATGGACATGGACTCATCTAGCTGCGTTGGCGTGTTGACGCGTTGCAAGCGTTGAACCATCACACAATGATCAAGCGTCACGTTGGATAACGCGTTACTCGCGTTATCCAACGCGAGTAACGCGTTTGGTGTGGCCGTAGCGTCAGAGCCGCTGAGAGGATGTGAAGAGTTTACCAAGCCTGTTTGGATTACCAAATTACCGCTCATCAGGGACATGGACATCATTAGAAACATGTTTCACAGTAAAGCATAATTAAAGTATTGTGACATAGTGCTTTTGAAGAGATACATTTTTGTGGAACTATTTTATTATTATTATTATTTTACTATTTTCATTTTATTGTTGTTCCGAACAAATAGCAGCACACAGGAGGGATACACGTGTTGATCAGTGTTACTAAAGTTCAAGTTACTTAAAAAAAAGAGTTACAGTCACTAGTTACTTCCCCCAAAGAGAAACTAAATTAGTTACTCAGTTACAAATTATAACAGCAACTAGTTACTGTGGAAAGCAACTATTGCGTTACTTTCAAGTAAAGATTTTTTGGACCCCACCACCATCCCTCTTTAACGGAACTTGAAACTCATGTGTGCAGCATGTCCATGCACGGAATCCTGCAACATTTAAAGATGATTGAATAACTTGACACCAACATTTTTGTCCAGGGTATCACTGTAGTATGCACTGTAAAAAATAAAAAGTTGGGCAAACTCAAAATTGCAAGGCAACTTACTGCAATCAATTTTTGAGTTTTGAGCACATCAAAAACGTGATTTTCTTCTTTAGACAAACTTGAAAGTTAGAGTTATACCAACTAAGATTTTAATATTTTACAAACTCAAAAAAATAATTCAGGGGTGTTAACTTAATATTTCAAATTAAGGTTAATATTATTAAAAAAAAAAAAACATTTCAAAGAATGCAAAACGAGTTTTAAGTTCACTTTATTAAAATTAATAATTTGAAACTTCCATTTTACATTTCTGAATGCCAGACAGCAATAGAACAAGCAACATGTAGCTAGTTCAGCAGCAGAGAATCGCTGTCTAAATGCAGCAAACCAAAGAGCAGAACAAGTTTGACATTATGGTCAAACTTGTTCTGCCCGAGACGGGAGCCCAGGTTAAACGGTGACGCAACTCTCGTGCCTCATACACCGCACGATCCCGAGAGCTGCCATTATTTAACGAACACATATCCGCAACACACAGCGCACCGCACACCCAACCAACGGACATGCAAGTCTCGGTAACGGTGGCGGCAACACTACGCACAATAAACAACACACAAACAATAAAGACCCCAAACCCGTTAACCCAACTTAACCTAACAGAAACAAATTGACAAAAGGCAATAAACCCCTTTTTCCCAACCGGCATCACGAATACCCAGACTCCCCGGGGGGTAGTGTCGAAATGCGCATGCGCACCGTAGTTGGCCCAGCCTCAGACAGAGTCTGACTTAAACCCGTGTGTCTTGCTAACAAAGAGACTACAGTGAGCCCAACTCTTGACCCAAAACTCAACATTGTTGGTTGGACTAAATTGCATTGCACAGTTGTAGATGAATACTTAATGTTTTATATTCATTTTACTCAGAAATCATAATGAGACCAACAATTTTGAGTTTTCGTTTTCACAGTGTGTGCATTTCACTAATTTTTGTAAACAACCCCTGCCCAACTCTACCTCTGATTGTCTAGCCAATAAATTGTTTCGATCTCAGCCAATCGTTCATCATTAATGCGATGGTCACGTGCCCACTAACCAAGGAAGAACAGTAAAGAGAGAGAGAGAGAGAGAGATCTAGTTGGTCGGATGAAAAAACAGCTTAAATTATCGTAACACGCTGCATTATTTGGAAGTAACTGTACAGCGTTATAATGACGGGAAGAGTAATCAATAAGAATAGTAACACCATTTTTTTATAACGCTGTTATTCCCATCATTTGTGATGATCCACTGCTTTATAAAATGAATTCAAGAATCCTTTTTGGATAAAGATCTGCAGTGTCTTGGTTCGACACATTACCACACATTACTGCAGCAGGTGCTAAGGCAGAAGGTCACGAGCGAGTCAAGCGTTCTCGCTTCATGACAATTGCATTAGCAGTGTTTTGTACTCAGCTGCTGTTAACTTTGAACAAGTGATGCTTTACAGTGAGATAATGGGCCTTTCACACCGCCGCAAAATCAGAGCCGGTTCCGGGCCGGTTCCGGGCCGGTTCCGGGCCAGTTCGGAGCTAGGGCCAGTGTTTTGGTTTCACACTGCCAAAGAACCGGCTCCGGCCTCTAAAAACCGGTTCAACTCCAGCCCCACTTTTGAGCTGGGCTAGAACTAGAACCGCTTTTACGCCGGGGGCAGGGGGCGGGGTTATCCGTACCTTCATAAACAGGAAGACCAACGAAGACCGGCATTTTTAAAACACAGAAGTAAACAATGGACGTGAATCCGTGGATGGTTCGTTCTTTGAATATTCCGATTAAAAACAGAGTCCTTTTTTGTTTTTTCAGATTTTGTTTTAAATCGGAATATTCAAAGAACGAACCATACACGGATTGAATCGAAGACGAAATTGTTGTTGTTGCGTTTGAAACTGGCGTGAGGGTTCTTCTTCTTATTGTACAGTTCCGGCAGGGCGGGAGGGTTGCTGCGAAAGCGGAGACGTTTGCAGTGACGTCATGACGTTGCTCACACCGGCTCCATGGCTGGCTCTGGCCGGTGTGAAACCAACTGGTTCTTAACTGGGATAAGGCTGGAACCTGTTTGGAACTGGCCCTAGCACCAGCCCGGAACTGGCTCTTGGTTCTTTTTGGTGTGAAAGCCCCATGAGTGCTCTCTAAGACATTCTGTTGTAACATCTCCCACACACACACAAACACATGCACACACACACACGCGCAGACAAACACTCACGCGCACACACACGCACACACACAAACACGCACAAATACATACACACACATGCCCACAAACACACAAAAACACACACAAACACACAGTAACACAAGAACAAGGACGCTCGTGGCAAAGTTGAAGTGTAAAATGGATACTAGTAGTTTCTCTGTTCTTGGTCAGGGCTACTCTACCTTATCTCATTCACTTACTTGTACTGTAAGGTATTATGGTTGATATTGTTGTTGCAGTTTTTCCTATCTGTTTTTTATTTTTTGGGAAATTAGATCTTCCCGCTTAAAGATTAACATAACCTTAAGACTACAATTAGTAACAGCTGCAGGTGATCTCTGTTTGAGCCAATATAAAACTACCAATAGCAATATCCAATTTTTTATCTGAGCTTCTGCGATTCCTGCCAGAGGTCACAGCGGTTTGATTTGAGTGCTTAGCGACTCTTAAAACCCATTTAATAGCTTTGGCAGGAAATTTTTTAATGTAAAAACAATTCAATCTATTTAAGCTCTCTCAAACTGTACTTTTCTTTGGCCTACGGGGCAACGGCGTCAGGGCGGCACTTTGTACAATTAACAATGAACGTAGGAGAATTAGCTCAATTCGACCAGCCCTTCTGACTAACTGAGGATTTGCTGGCCAATCGGTCAGAAGGATGATGTTCAAACATGTGTAATTCCGTGCAAAGTTACATGAGACGAAATCTGAGTTTGGAATTAACAGGGTGTATTGATCGGTGAGCTCCTGGCAGCCTTTGTCCTTTTACTGCCATGTCTGTTCTTGAGAAAACTTGGGTTCTCAAGGGGATTTAACCAAAAAGGGAGGCTCTCATTTAATCTCCTATTCATGGATTTAAGAAGTTCAGTTTTAGGTTAAATCCAAACATTCAATGAAATATATTTGAGTAAATTAACACGTGTTGCACTGGACATCAGTAATATACAAAATAATCTATCCATCTATCTATCTATTTATCTATCCATCTATTCAGCTCTCTATCTCTCTATCCATATCTCTGTCCATCTATCTATCTATCTATCTATCTATCTATCTATCTATCCATCTATCCATCCATCCATCCATCCATCCATCCATCCATCCATCCATCCATCCATCCATCCATCCATCCATCCATCCATCCATCCATCCATCCATCCATCCATCCATCCATCCATCCATCCATCCATCCATCCATCCATCCATCCATCCATCCATCCATCCATCCATCTATCTATCTATCTATCTATCTATCTATCTATCTATCTATCTATCTATCTATCTATCTATCTATCTATCTATCTATCTATCTATCTATCTATCTATCTATCTATCTATCCAGCTATCTATCTAGCTATCTATCTAGCTATCTTTATTATTAATCGTTTTGTTTAACCGTGTTCTGCCTGATCTCCTCATGTCCGTCTGAAAGCCCCTTGGCAAGAGATTTGCTGCCAGACCCACTGTTAAGGTCAGAGGTCAGGCTGCTGACAAGTCATGTGAATGGCTGCACATGTGCGTCACAACAGCAGACTAGTGGGGGTGGTGACTTCAGCATGACATCAGTGGGTCGCAGCTCTTTGTTTGAAGGTAGCTGTGGTCAGGTGGACTCTTGATGAGAGCCCTCAGCCTGTCTGTCAGGACCAACAGGTCTTACCCAGTGATGAGTTCAGTAATTTGGGTCAATTCTTTTAGAGATGTTTTATATGACTTGATTTCACATTTGAACGTCTGCTGGAAGGAATGCTTGGCCAGTTATTTTTTGTTGAATTTGTAATTTGGGAAAACAATGTAAATCCAAACAAAGGGGTGAGTTAGAATGCTCAATAAATGTTGGGCATAACGACCCAAACACGTTTATTGTAGAAAAATGTCTTTACAGTTCAAAGTGAGTGACTGAAAATATTGATTTGGTATTGCAACTGAAACCCTATGTCCTCTTCTTTTTACAGTAATGTTATCAAAAAAATGAAATGAAAGAAACATTTGCTTTTGCTGGAAATCAATTCATTAGGTGAGATATTTTATTTTTTTCGAAAAATGAATGGGTGATTTGCAGATTGATGAATGAACTGAGAAATGGGTAACCCTTTGCCGCCATTATCAATCAGAAAACAGCCCCTTACCCTTTGAGATGGGGACTCGATTCTGAGACTCGGGGCCTCTACGAATTCTCATTTTTGCATAGGAAATTTCCTTTCCTAGGAAGTGCTTGGAGGAATGGAGCCTCTACGCTTTAACCCTCCTTTAGCATAGGTTATTCCTGAACTTCCTTTGCGAAAGCAAAGGAGATAGTGGTATCCCATAATCCTTTACGGCGGCAATATTTAAAGCAACATGCTACCGACGAAGTTTACCGACTCTACGCGAAGAAACATGAGAGACGCGGTAAAGCAGAAGAATAGAAGAAAATACAATTGACAATAATGTATACCAATTCTAGAAAGATAATTATTTGAATGTAAATGAATTCATTAATTGCTGGTTAGTAAGCACATAAAATACACCATAAGAAAAGAAAATGCCAACTTCACATTTAAGAAAGACTACTGGGGGCAGTTAATTTCAACATCAACATGAGTTTAGCCTCTTTTTTTTAACATGTGAATTGGAATTCAAGCGGCCTAAAATATTCCCGTTGGCCAAGTCCGACCTAAGTGATTCTCACTGTTGGCGATAACCTGATTGAAATCAATATGACAAGAACGCATGGATCAAAGAACACTTGTTTTAGTCAATCTTCGGAAAATTGTAGTTTCACACTAGAGACGGTAGAGGTCGGCAATACCCGCCATAGCGCAATGATGTCGGTTAGGAAGAGTGGAGTCTAGTTAATTTTAAACAGTGCTGTCTTTTCATATGTTCGAAAGGAAGCACCTTTTCATCTCTCCTTGACCCGATGATGTTTTCCACAAAGGTTAAGGAAAGGAGGCATGAAGGTTAGGAGATTTGACTATTCGTAGAGGCCCTCGGACTCGAGTTGCACTTAAGTCGCACAAACAGTGATTTCAGACTTGACTTGCAACTCAAAATGCCACCCAAAATGCTTCAGACTTGACACAGACTCGAGCATTGAGACTCGTCAAGTCATGCAATTATTGCTGAAGAAATCTAAGTTTTTCATGTATTTCTATTGGGGATGGGCAACGATCGTCATAATTTTTTGATAATTCACCTTTGCTAAGCATATAATGACCGCTGTCAAGGGAAGTGGAATTTTTGCCGTCTGTCGTATCTCTCTGCAAGTCCGGTAACTTACCAACCCCAGCGTCCTCGGTTGCTAAGCGACGTCAACATCTTTGGCAGACTATTTCTCTGCTGATCAACACTACGAATGCTGGTAACAAATAAATTGTAAAAAGACACACCGTGTGAAGTTACTTTTTTCGTTTTGGCAAGTAGCTTAATAAGCGGGATAATATAGAACGTCACCGGTCATTATCGAAAATAATCCTTAATTTCCAGATAATGACCGACGTTCTATAGGCCTACATTATCCCTTACTTACAGAAACTAGAAAGCCAGACGTGTTCCATAGTTTCCGTATGCTAAAGACGTGTCTAGTTCACCGTCATGCAGGCTGCGTTCAGTAAAATAAATAAATAGCGATTTGTTATCTGCGCATGTAGGCCTATCTGCCTAAACCCACATTTAGCCTAAATAATTGTATATTGATGGCGCAGTTCTTGAAAAAAAAAGATTGATTTCATACAAATCATAAAAGCCTCTCTCTGTTTGTGTGCGGGTGTGTGTGCGTGTATCCGAGATGCCAAAATGTTGAAAAATACAGTTAACATGTGAAATTGAAACAGATTTATATCTGTGTTTCTTCAGATTGCATTTCATTAGACCCCATGAAGTTATCCTTCAACTGATTTTGATACTGTGCTGTATGGATGGTAGCTACAGGACATGCTTTGAATTCATATGATTAAAGGGGAACTATGCAACTTTGGCCACTTCTTCGCTGTTTCTTTGGTTTGTGCTTGCATTGATCTCCCTCTACAGCTTCGGAGGAGATATTTTACAACACTGTCGTAATAACTCGTTGACGACCCTTCCCCATCCACTTCTAATCTAGCCATGTGCATTTGTTTTCAAAGAAGCCGGCGAATACGTAGAGCCATTTCTGAGGTAGACGTTCATATAGAGTAGACAAGGATATACATTTTTAAACGGTGTATGTGTTACAATAAACCCATCCTTTTTTATAGTTGAAGGGGAGATGTTATGTCCTATATTCAAATTGTATTATCTTTGGTTGTTGAACAGAACGATCCGTGTAAGAGTGTTGGCCAACATAATACATGACGATAGCATGAACAATTTGCGCAGCAATCGTACATTTATGCAACTGCTCAAGTATGTCACTTTTGTACGGAATTACAAGGAAATGGATGCAGAGATCGAGACGGTATGCTATCGCTAGTCCACGCAGGAGAGTAGTCCTAGGCACATGCTTTGTCTGGAAGATAAGGGACACATTTATGTTAACGTGTAAATGCTTGCAAATAAACATTGTAAATAAATATTATTGCACATGGTTTTAAAATGTTTCATTTTTTTTAAATAACAGATGTTTGCATCACCTTTCTTTCATTTGTTCAATAATACACACTTTGGTAAGAAGAATATTTATTTTGGACATTGAAAGAAATGCAAGTGACAGTTCTTCATGGTTGGTTTTTTGCCCTACGGCTATTGTGTCACATCTTCTTGAGGGTTCTCTGGATTTCTCCGTGACTCTTGTACCTGCACAAGTTCGGATGTGGGTGGTGGCTGTACCGAGGCAGGCAGGCCGAGCCATCATGGGTCATCAAGCCTCAAGCATCGTAACAATGCTGTTTGCCAACGATTGTAACTGAGAGAAAATACAAAGCAATCTTTTTACAAACATATTTACAAGCGGGGAACTACAGCAAAGGTATAACATGGCTAAAGCTATATTGGAGGTTCACGTATCGTAACAGTTCTGTTACTGACGAATATATGCTAACTAGCAGCTCTCTTTCAGGGTTCTACATTACATGGCCAGCCGGATTTTGGATAGCGGTCTAGTGATCTAAATAAACGAGAACCTGGATACAGGGATTTGGCCTGTATCTGGGGGACGAGACAGACGAACAGCAAAACAACCATGAAAATAAACGTGTTTGGTAGCGAGAGTGGGCGGCGGGTCGCCGGCAGAAACTTGCATATTCCCTTTTTCCTCCAAGATGCGCTAGGGAGAGTCGAAACAGCGACCATCAACCCATAAAGTGTTATAGAACCATCACAATGACTCTTAACCTGTTATATTAAGGTAAATTATGCCAAAAAAGTTGCATAGTTTCCCTTTAAACAATACAGTGTTAGGGACAGATCAGATGGCCAGAGACTTGAGACTTGACTTGGACTCGTGGCAAAAGACTTGAGACTTGACTT
The DNA here is from genome assembly GCF_026213295.1 of Gadus chalcogrammus. Classification (NCBI taxonomy): domain Eukaryota; kingdom Metazoa; phylum Chordata; class Actinopteri; order Gadiformes; family Gadidae; genus Gadus; species Gadus chalcogrammus. Next base: position 20,713,138 of record NC_079429.1, on the reverse strand, counting down.
GGACTCGAGCTCAAAGACTTGAGACTCGACTTGAACTTCCAACAAATGACTTGTGAACATCTCTGCTTTGGTGCCACCAGCCAAGCGAGTGAGCGCTATCTGTTAAGACAGCACCATTAGCCTTGAGTCATGGCCGTTACAGTGCCACAGTGTTGGGGAATAACGGTACCATACATGTACCGGCGTTACATATTCAAAATACAAATTATAGCTAACTGTATCCGTTACAGTTACAATTTAAATAGTTGGTATTTAGAATACAGTTACATTGTTGAAATCAATTTATTACATGACGATACTTCTGTCTCAGCAGTTTATTCGTGCTTTCACACCAATAGCATTTAGTGCGCACTAAACGAGTTTGGTCCCCTTGGTTCGGTACATTTGCGTTGGTGTGAATGCAACCACCTCACTTCGACCTGAACCAAATCAGCCGACCGAGACCTCCCTGAACAGCTGGTCTCGGTTCGCTTCCAAACAAACCCTGGTACAGTTCGCTTGTGAAGCGAACGCACCTCGGCCCGATCCAGTTCTACAAGTGACAGCATATGCCTCTTTGGACGTAGGCCTCAGCCGCGCGCATTATGGGAATTATTGTTTGATTAACGGTAACTCCGAGACTAGCAGCAAATTGTCGGACCATCAGGGAATTTGGACAGTCACCCACATAAAACGTGTGCTGGAAAACACACATAAAAATGCAGATGATTGAACGATCTTTTCTCTCTCTCTCTCTCTCTCTCTCTCTCTCTCTCTCTCTCTCTCTCTCTCTCTCTCTCTCTCTCTCTCTCTCTCTCTCTCTCTCTCTCTCTCTCTCTTAAGGCGATTTTATAGGCAACACCTATCTTAGATGTAATAGCAAATATCTTTTGCATGAACATACCCTTATAGTCTTTGTTCCACTACAGCAAATTATATAAAATATTTCACTTTCAGGGAGACTTGGGCCTAACACATTCAGCCAGTTTGAACAGAAGAACACACCAGAATAGGCCTGTTTAGTAGGATTTGATGCCGCATTCCTACACCTATAAAGTGCAATTCAATGTGGAAGTAATCCAAGTATTCAGAGAACAATACTAGTGATGAAACTGAATACGTTACAGATTACATTTTTGGGCATGCATTTTGTATTCTGTAACTGGATACATTTTAAAAGTAACCTTCCCAACACTGCAGTGCCATCGGTTGTTTAGGCCGGTTATTATGTTTCGTGCACACAAAAAGATTTTTCACACGTGGTAAAGTGTGTGTGCGTGGGAATCCTATGTGGAGAAATCCTATGTTTACCTTTCTTAACAGAAAGGTAAACGGCATAATTTTCCCCCAAAACATTATTATTTAGGTAAAGTACTAGACTACATTGTTTATAAATCTGCAGCACTCTGAGAAAACACGGCTAAAAACTTAGCCCTGCTTGGCTTATTATCCAGTTCCTCTTGGTGTTTGTGAGTCTGTATTGGGAGTGATAAAATTGTGGTTAAGACTGGAGGCATTCAGACCACTGTAGACCACTCAGTCATTCCGTATATAATAATAATAATATAATAATAATAATAAACTTTATTTATATAGCACTTTTCAAAACACAGTTACAAAGTGCTGAACAAAAAAAACACATTTTAAACAAAGAGCATAAAATACATGTGATGTACAGAAAGAAGACAGAATAAAAACAAAGGCAGGCTCAAATGAAATCTGGAAAGGCTCTCCGGTAAAAGTGGGTTTTGAGGAGAGATTTAAAAATGTTTAGTGACTCAGTCAACCTAATTTCCTCAGGCAAGTCATTCCAGAGCTTCGGTGCCCGTATGGAGAAAGCTCTGTCCCCTTTAGTTATGAGCCTGGACACTGGGAGGAACAGCAGTCTACTGCTTGAGGACCTCAGACTACGAGACGGCACATAGGGGACTAAAAGCTCTGAAATATATGCTGGGGCCAAGTCATGTAGAGCCTTAAAAGTAATCAATAAAATCTTAAAATCAATCCTAAAACAAACGGGAAGCCAATGTAGAGATGCTAGAACAGGTGTGATATGGTCATATTTTCTAGATCTTGTTAAAAGCCTGGCAGCTGAGTTTTGGACAGTCTGTAGCCGTTTGAGTGTTTTCTGGCTCAAGCAGGTAAAAAGGCTGTTACAATAATCAAGTCGTGAGGAGATGAAAGAATGTAACAAAGTTTCAGCGTCACTGAGATTTAAAATTGATAGAATTTTAGAAATATTGCGGAGTTGGTAAAAACAAGATTGTACAATCTTGGTGATGTGTTGCTCAAAACATAAATTACTGTCAAAGAGGACTCCAAGGCTTCTTGCAACAGGTTTGATGAGTTTTGACAGGTCTCCAGTAGAAGGCATTATTTGTTCAGACAGTTGCCGGGGGCCAATGACCAGGATTTCGGTTTTTCTGTAATTAAGCTGCAGAAAATTTAGTGCCATCCATCCTTTTAATGTCCTTTAGGCATTCATGAAGTGCACTTAGCATATCTGGGTCGTTGGGCTTGATGGGTAGGTACAATTGAGAATCATCAGCATAACAATGAAAGGAAATGCCTTGTCTCCTGATGACCTCACCTAGTGGAAGCATATAGAGAACAGAATAGGTCCAAGTATTGACCCTTGCAGTACTCCATACCTAATATTAGAAATCGATGAGGAGTAGTTCTTGATGGAGACACGGCACATCCGATTTCGATAAATAAGACGAAAACCAACCTAAGGCAGTGCCGGATAAGCCGACCCAGTCCCCTAGTCTGTTTAAAAGTGTTTCATGGTCTACGGTGTCAAAAGCTGCGGCTAAGTCCAGCAGAACAAGAACAGACCCCATGCCTGCGTCCAAATTTATTAAAAGGTCATTTGTGACTCTCAACAAGGCGGTCTCCGTGCTATGGTACTTACGAAATCCTGATTGGAATTTTTCAAAGACACTATTGTTTACCATAACTGCCAGCTGCTGCTCAGAGACTATTTTTTCCAGGATTTTAGATATGAAAGGTAACTTTGAGATCGGGCGAAAACTAGCGAGGATAGAGGGATCAAGTCCGGTTTTTTTGAGGACTGGTTGAATACAGGCAGTTTTAAAATAATCAGGGACACAGCCAGCAGATAGTGAACTATTTAAGATGGTCAATAAGTGGGGCCCAAAACACTCCTTGATTTCAATTAAAAACTTGGTGGGAATAATATCTAGTGGGCTGGAGTAACTCTCATATTAGAAATTATTTTCAGGAGTTCAGGCAGGGAAATAGGAGTGAAAATACTGAGAGTGTACCGGTAGGGTGGGCTGATGTCCGTGAAGCTGGGGTTTGTTCTGATACTAATTCTAATATTTTCCACTTTCCCCACAAAGTGCAAGAGGAACTTCTCACAATCTGCATCAGATTCAGCAGGGGCGCCAGGAGGGACTGGATTTATAAGTTGTTCGACCGTCTTAAATAAAAATATGATGAATCCATCGAGGTTATAATGGCGGAAAAGACATCAGCCAAATTATTTTAGTCAAGGCTTTGCAGTAAAATCTTTGGTTTATTAGAAATCATAAAGCCATGACAAAAATATTGGTGAGATGGCTAATGAAGTTTGTATGGTTTCACGTCCACTGTACACATTTAGCGTGCAACTCTAAAGTCCATACACACATATTTACTTTTGTTAGCTGATGATGTCATCACACACACAGTGAAACCAAGGCACAGATAGGGACCGAAGTCAATGATAAAGGGTTCCTACAGATACAAAAGATTTCCGTTCCTTTAATAAACATGCTATAATATTCTCTATAATAACTGTCTGTAAGATTTCAGCTGCAGGAACTCTAGTTGAGGTTCAGATATTATCATTTTCTCTCCCTTTCTCTCTCTCCCTTTACCTCTGTGTCCCTCACCCTCTCGTCAGCTTAGATTTCTCTAATAGTGAGAGGCAATTGTCCATGTGTGTAGATGATCGCCGTATCCACTTAAAAATGTGGAAATTGATTAAGCAATCAGTGGGGGAGCAACTTTATTTTGATCAAAGCCGATCGACAAATTAAGCCTGGAGGAATTAGCAGATCCAGACCCAGGGCTCCGGCAATGCAGTGAGAAAGACATTCGCTATTATGACCCCGATTCTCCTCCCCCCCTCCCACCACAACCAATCTCACAATTGGTGATTATATTCCATTTATGTTCCTTTCTGTTGCAACTGTTCCTACAACATTGAATCCATTTAGAGTAACCCCGGGCCGCCAACAAACAGCTTTTAACGGTATTTTCACAATACACAGTAGGCTTCCACGCTCATAGCCCAGTTCATATATCTAAATGATAAGGGTGGATATGTTAGTCCTTAGCATCTTATCCACTGTCACAGCCTAATATCTGAACCTCAACTGCAGTTCCTGCAGCTGAAATCTTACAGACAGTTATTATAGAGAATATTATAGTATGTTTATTAAAGGAACTGAAAGCTTTTGTACCTTTAGGAACCATTTATCATTGACTTTGGTCCCTATCTGTGCCTTGGTTTCACTGTGTGTGGGATGACATCATCAGCTAACAAAAGTAAATATGTGTGTATGGACATTAGAGTTGCACGCTAAATGTGTAAAGTGGACGTGAAACCATACAAACTTCGTTAGCCATCTCACCAATATTTTTGTCATGGCTTTATGATTTCTTATAAACCAAAGATTTTACTGCAAAGCCTTGACTAAAATAACTTTGCTGATGACTTTTCCGTCATTATAACCTTGATGGATTCATCATTATAAGTGAGCCAAGGTTTTCTTTCAAACAAATTGATAAACATTTCATGTGGTTGAGAGGGTGAACAAGGGGGAGGGAGGGATACTGCAATATCTTGTATTTCAATAATCCAAAGCGAGGCGAGGGGTAAAGGTCAGGTTGGTCACTTGTTGTGTTATCATTACAAGACCTCCCATTTATTTCTAATTATACATCCTGAAAACCTGCTAAACACACTCACATGCACACACACACACACGTACGCACGCACGCACGCACGCACGCACGCACGCACACACGCACACACGCACACACACACACACACACACACACACACACACACACACACACACACACACACACACACAGAAGCAAACAAAGCAACATTCCAAAGCCTGTAATTGGATTCAACAGCTGTGGCAGTGTGGTGCTGTGGATAAGCCAAGAGATGGAGAGAGTTAAGGGGAGGATAAAATTAAGACAAGCAGGAGAACCTGGTGTCTGTGGAGCTGAAAGAGAAAATAAAAGTGAGACAAAGAAAGATAAAAGGAGGGATGAGAGAGAGGGAGAGAGATGGACATGCTCCACAGAACAAATGAATAGCAGAGAGAGATGGAGCAAACAAAACACAGATTAGAGATAAATCCCATAAGGCACTAAAGTCCATTGTTATGTATGGATAGAGAGAATGATCACCAGGGAATACGACGGAGTATGTTAAAACCATTTCTGCATACAGGGTTTTAAAGGCTTAAACATAGTTTATGCAAACGATCATTTGACATTCCTAAAGCCGAATGACGTGTGGTCGGGTTTTGCCTTTTGGAAAGATTCAGATTCAGAAAACTTTATTGTCTGTCGTAACAGAAAATCAAAAGCATGCTTATGATGCAAAGATATTGAGAGAAATTGCAGATAATAAGAGAGATCCAACATATTATCCAACAGGATATTACCCATCTTTGATTGGAGGGGAAATTCGGCCCCATCGTCTAAACCCACTCAGAGCAGTTCTTAAGGCAGTCGCCCTCTTTGATGGAGAAGCAAAGTGTGTTACAGCGAACAAAGAAATCCACAGAGTAGTAGAGAGGCCTGACTGGAAGAGCTAGCCAGATAAAGGCAATGAGTGGAGAAAGGCAAAGAGATAGAGCAGTCTGCATAGCCTACCTAAATCATCACACCGCATCACAGGTAAGGTTAATATCCCAGAGGTTTGGCCGTAAACAAATAAGACAAAGATAGAGCGAAAGAGAGAGAGCGACAGAGAGAGAAGCTGATGCACTGTTGGATGAACTCTAAAGGATGGATAAGGAAAGGGGACAGGTAGAGCAAGAGAGAGAGGTTGATTCACTGTAGAATAACAACTGAAAAGGGAAGGTTGAGACATAGAGTGAGAGAGGTAGAGAACGAGAGAGAGAGGGAGCCAGAGAACGAGAGAGAGACAGACAGACAGACAGACGGACAGACAAAAAGACAAAAAGACAGACAGACAGACAGACAGACAGACAGACAGAGAGAGAGAGAGAGAGAGAGAGAGAGAGAGAGAGAGAGAGAGAGAGAGAGAGAGAGAGAGAGAGAGAGAGAGAGATAGAACCAGGGCTAAGAGAGAGACAGAGAGTGGTAGCATCCAGATGGAAGGATGTGTTGGAGAGGAAAGTGGATTCTTATTCTTCCGTCCCTGGTGCCGTGTGCAGCAGAATCAAAATGAAAATATGATTTCACACTCATTAGTCACACTGGCTTAACCTCACACCTCCCCCTGTGTACTTTCTCTCTCTCTCTCACACTCTCTCTTGCACAGATGAATGCATTCACACACACACACACACTGAGACACAGGGACATCAAAACAGGATCAACATAAACCTTTTCTAACATATATATCAAAAGGGGCTGTCACTGAGCGGTTAAGAAACAGTACCGCTTCCCGTCTACCTATTCACCTGTGGCTCCTCTCCTAAATACACACTGGTGGTACGCTTCATTAACCTAAATACGGCATTCCCAGCATGTCAAATGCAAAATATGTTTTTACTAAATGAAAACGTGAACGTCATCGAAAAGTATCATTTTACGCAAGTTCCCGCATTTTTTCGCAAGTTCCTGCAATTTTTGCAAGTTCCCGCAATTTCATCGCATACAATTGCAGAAATATGCCGCATATTTCATCGCACTTTTTAAGAAAACGTGCCGCATAATCAAGGATTTTTGGCCGCAACAATCAAACAAACGCCGCATTTTTCTGGAGGGACTGATTAATAAATAAATCAAACATTATATCAAACCAAAAAATGGCTCACCCACACACATACACACATACACAGACCGGCACCACAATGGTACATCTAGCGGTAGAACAGACTCACTGCGAATAGGGCTCTGGTCTGTTCTATTCACTAAATGCCAGCCTCCAAGTGTATGAAAAATATTGAATGAAAAGCATTTTAATACCTTTTTACCAAACAATAGAGACACAACACAATGACAGTGTGTATTCTCAGTGCCACCAGGAGAGAAGGAATTGTTAACAAAACGCTGTTTTGTTGTGCAACGACAAGTGCACAATCAATCCTCTATGCTGGGTGTGGGCTCTCTGTCAAGAGGGCCTTTCAGAAAGGTTCGATAATAGAGAGCATTGTTTGGTTTATTTGACAATATTTTTCCATTTCTTCTTTTTAATTTACGTTGACTCAAAGTTGGTGTGACGGTAGGGGACTACTAGATGATAGATTGCAGTTTGTTTTTGCTTTCATACCAGGATTGTCTGAAACAATTGACTAATGCAGAAAGCAGTTAATTCAATGGACTGCAATGGCACTTTTGTTGCCATTGTTACAAAGTTCAGTGGACCCACTTTCTCACACACACACACACACACACACTCACACACACACACACACACACACACACACACACACACACACACACACACACACACACACACACACACACACACACACACACACACACACACACACACACACACACACACGTACACACACACACATCATTCAAACATCCATGACTAACCATAAATGGTTTTAACAAATAACCCGACTGAGAGATAGGTTCAGATGCCTTGCTCAGAGACTCAAGCGAGAAAGGTAACCAACCTGTGACCAGTTGTTGTTGTCTTTTTTTCCATTATCTTTCCCTCCTTACTCTTCTTGCGTATGGGGTCAGAACAGTCTCATTAATAATGAATGCACAGAGAAGGATTCACAAATGTATTTTGTGATTTATATATAAATTACTCTCTTCTCACAATTACATTTCAATGCACACACAAATCGATATCGGTTTGTAGAAATGTAAAATAAATCCGACCAAAAATAAGTTTCACAAACACATTTTTGATCCACACACAAATGTGTCTTGTTTTGAATAAATGTAATATAAATCCATAAATATATGAATGAAAAAAATATTTGCAATTTTCATCAAAAATGTATTTGGATGGTGTTACACAATCACATGACGAAGAAGAAGTCCAGGCTCCGAGCCACCCGGTTCCCTTGGTCAAATGTCTATGAGATATAACATAGGGTTTTTGAATGATTTTACATAACAATCTCTAGGTGGCGACGAAGTAAAAGCTGCGTCACGTTTTGAACTACACACTTTTTCCATCTAGTATCGACTGGGTTTTGGGATTGTCGGTGCCGTTAAAGTAAACGATTATTAATGCTACTTTAAAGGCACCGACAATATAAAATCCCAATCACTGCAGTCATGTGATTGGCTGAAAACGAGGGAGTAATCTGATTGGCTACAGAGAGTTCCTTGTTGAAGAAATTGCATTTGTGAATCCAGCCACGTCAGGAGAGTCTCAAAAATCCACATAATAGACCAGTTCACACACAAATGCAAACAAGTTCACAAATGAAAAGCGTCTTGTAAATTCAAGTCTAACAGTTTGTATATCAATGTAACAACATCCAAATACATTTTCATATATTATATATTTTTTTAATTAATATATTTTGGGATTTATATTAAATTTATTTAAAGCAAGACACATTTGTGTGTGGATCAGAAATGTGTTTGTGAAACTTTGTTTCACAAACACTTAACTTTGTTATGTTTGTTTATGGATTTATTTTACACTTATACATACCGATATCCATTTGTGTTTGCATTGAAATGTATTTGTGAGAAGAGAGTAATGTATGTATAAATCACAAAATAAATTTGTGAATCCTTCTCTTGTGCATTCCTTATTAATGAGACTGTTCTGACCCCATAGGTGCGGTCGGGAGGTAGCAGAGATACATGTTGGGATATGATGTTTTAACATTTAAAAGGCGTATTAATGGTTCTTCCCCTATATCCACCTTTGTTAATGAAAACTATTTAAAAAAAAATCGTATTCAAATAAACCTAAAACAAACAGACCTGCTGCTATTGTAGTTAATCCATCTGATATAATGTTTAGAAAATAATGAAAATGACTATGTAACAACCAAAATAAAAGGCAGAACTTAATGGTTCTGGAAGATACCATCGATCTCAGCTTGGCTAAGACTACTTCATACACTGAGAAAACCATGAAGCAGCCCTTTGCCCTAATATTTAAGTCACACAAAACTACATTTCCCATCAGCCCTGCTGGCCAAACTGATACGAACATTTAAAAAGTGTATTCATGGTTCTGGCCCACCAAGCCCACTGTAAGTCAGGCTGTTGAATTATCCAAGACAATTTGGCGTGATTATGCCATACGGAACACATTAGTTGGTTGCCGAAAAGATTGAGCTCAGCTCAGTTCAACCAGCCGTCAACTCCTGTGATTAGAGACATTTTTAAAACCAGTCATTAAAAACTATACTTCAGAATTTGCTGAAAAGCACAGTTAATTGTCATTTGCCTTTCTCATCGTGCCGGAGGATGTTGGAACGAGAGGAGAGAAGAGAGGAGAGGAGGGGAGGGGAGGGGAGGGGAGGGAAGAGGAGAGGAGAGGAGAGGAGAGGAGAGGAGAGGAGAGGAGAGAGAGAGAGAGAGAGAGAGAGAGAGAGAGAGAGAGAGAGAGAGAGAGAGAGAGAGAGTCCGGTCATTAAACAACAGATGAAGTTGGAGGGAAGAGTTTGGAGCTGTTTTAATTGTTTTGTCCTGCGAGCGAAATTAGACATGCACCATTAGCTTTGAGTCATTACTGTGTGTGTGTGTGTGTGTGTGTGTGTGTGTGTGTGTGTGTGTGTGTGTGTGTGTGTGTGTGTGTGTGTGTGTGTGTGTGTGTGTGTGTGTGTGTGTGTTAATTTGCATGCATGCGTGTGCTACGTGCGTGTATTAAAGTATAGAGTTAGTGTTAGAGTGTGTGTGTGTGTGTGTGTGTGTGTCTGTTTGTGTGTCTGTTTGTGTGTCTGTGTGTGTGTAAAGTCTGAACCCCTATATCCACCTTTGTTAATGAAAACTATTTAAAAAATTCGTATTCAAATAAACCCCAAACAAACAGACCTGCTCCTATTGTAGTTAATCCATCTGATATGATCTTTAGAAAATAATGAAAATTACTATAATAATATATGTAACAACCCCAAAAAAAACGTAATGGTTCTGGAAATCAAGAAGCTTATGGTACTGAATGCTACATTATGCTAAATTGTGTGTGAACTGATAGGAATTAAAATGAGTGTGAAGAATAATTCCAAGATACTATAGATCTCAGCTTGCCTAAGACTACTTCATACACTGAGAAAACCATGAACAAGCCCTTCCCCCTAATATTTAAGTCACTCAAAACTACATTTCCCATCAGCCCTGCTGGCCAAACTGTTATCATCCAGAATGAAACACCATGGAATCCAATTACATCTGCTACACACAGATGGTGGTCATCCTGGGAGGTAACGACCAAATCTTTCCGGCAGGGATTCTTTGCAGAGTTTCCTGAAGAATCCATATCAACCTGACCTCCCTTACCATGCATTTGTGTGTGTGTGTGTGTGTGTGTGTGTGTGTGTGTGTGTGTGTGTGTGTGTGTGTGTGTGTGTGTGTGTGTGTGTGTGTGTGTGTGTGTGTGTGTGTGTGTGTGTGTGTGTGTGTGTGTGTGCGTTAACAATACAGTAAAGCAAAGAACATGTATTGTGTCATTGTGCATTTGTTACATCCCTCGTTGACCTTTCAGAGATCAAATTAAAACCTTTTTCATTCTCCTCCTCTCCCAGACTTGATTATATATTGATTGTGTATATTTTTGCAATGGACATTTTCGGACATTAATGTTTATTCTATTAGTTTGCATTTCTTTCTGATTGTACATCATTTAGAAATGTTCATGTTCAGGTCGTGCTTTTCAAAAAATGCAGACGTGATCTTCCCTGTGTGTATGTGTATGTGTGTGTGTGTGTGTGTGTGTGTGTGTGTGTGTGTGTGTGTGTGTGTGTGTGTGTGTGTGTGTGTGTGTGTGTGTGTGTGTGTGTGTGAGTGTGTGTGTGTGCCTGTGTGCACTCTTTTTGTGTTTTTAAGGTGACCCAAGCGAGGCATTTGCTGACATGCTTTTATGTTTTTAGATACATATAGAACCAGTGTCTGTGTTTACTTATCTTTATGTGTATTTTTATATCAATACGTAGGTTGCATGAAAGACAAAGGGGATCAGCGATTGTGTTTGCTCTCCCAGAGCCGTGTCTTATTATTAGTGGATTGTTTACGATACACTGCTCTGTTTGAGGCATTACCATTTTGTAGTGCTATCCGACATCTGAGTCTACACGTCTAAGTGTCAGCATTCCTTCGTTGCTTGCCTCCTAATTCGTGTTCTAAATAGTGTTCACTGTGTAGGGAATAAGTAAAGAGGGAGCATATGATGTCGGACTTGGTTGTTTCTCCTATTTTGATCTTTTAGCCTCTACATTTCTCCTTTCTGCTCCTCATCTATATATACTCTCTCTCCTGTCTCCTTTTAGCTATCCCTCCCCTTTTCCTTTCCCTCTTCTCTCTCTTATCTCTCTTGCTCTGCTTTTCTCTCCTTCTCTCACACACATTTTCTATCTCTCGCTCTCAATCGTTCTCTTTTAATCCAACAATGTTCCCATATAATCAATAGTTGTTTCTCACCCTTCTCATTAAAATCAATAGCTTTTATTCAACAGCACCCCAAGGATGGTCTGGAATATAAAAATAACTTTCAGTTGTACCTGAATGTTTTTTTTGCTTGTTATTATTCCGTTATAATGATTGCAGCTGGTTAATGACACCGTATTCAGCGACAGTTTAAACTGCTTGTTCTGAAAAAAATCAATATAGTATAACTGGTAGCCTGACAAAGAGGTCCGGAGTGTTACATTTATCTTAAGATGTTCTCGAACAAGTTTTGTGTATCGATCAACCCAGTCTCACCAATATACGTACAGATCGTACGGTTTGACACTTTTAAAATGCGTGCAGTACATACGCCAAATGACCATTTCGCGTGCATATGATACGCAAAACCCAGCATAAACTACTGTGGAGGGCGGATGCGTCCATTTCGCGTGCATATGATACGCAAAACCCAGCATTAACTGAATCGGAAATGCAATATTTTAGGACAGATTTATGGAAGCATATATGTAGCAAAATTCAAATGGCAATGCAATTTGCAATTTACTATTCAATATGTCATTACATTATGCAATTGACAATTCATTATGCAATTTTATAATGTAATTTGTAAATACGTTATTCAAAGTGTATTTTAATATGCAAAGTGACAATGCAATCCTCAATTAAGTTTGCAAAAGTTATAACAATAAAAATAGAATAACATTTTGTCAAATTCTTTGAGTTCCTTTATTCAAATTGAAAAGCTATAGCTTCCCCGTGATTGCAATCCACTTCGCCACGCTCCGTGTGTTGCGATATTCAAATGACATTTCAATCCGCAAAACGAACGCTTTGCAAAAGATTTGGCAAAACGGAATCCAAAACGTTTTCCAAAACGGAATCCAAAACGTTTTCCAAAAAGTCAATATGCAAAGTGGCAAACGTATCAGCCAATCATCGTAGGGGCGGGAATTACGTCGCTTCCTATTGCCTCCAAGGGTATCTCCAGAGAATGTCTAATATGAGGAGAATGGGCACTCGCTGGTTAGTTCCGGTTTTCTGGAATGGTTGCAGTAATAATCTCTGTCCACGCGGGGCGCTTGTAGGCGAGTCCAGAATGAATGGGAGCCTATGGGGTTTTATCCTCAGAATCCACTTTTCTCACGATGTAATTTTTTGTCAAGTAATTTGCGTTCAAAAGGTGGGGCTAAAATAATAAACTCAGCTGAATATTGCATTTTTTAAGGTCACGTATCTGTTCCAAAAAGGTGTTAAAAAAATAAGATGATGTCACACTTGTCATACTGTCAGAGGTACTGCTTTACGGCAGTTTCTGAAGCACTTCCGCATTTCCTGCAACGATAATACCAGCTGTTGGAGGTAAGGCTTTTTCTCGCTTACTAGTTACAGAGTTTTTTTTTTTATCCTCACTAGTGCCGATGATAAAGCTTTTTTTAGTAACGATTATGAGCCATTTCTTTCTCCTGAAATAGAAACCTGGATTAGAATCATAATTTTAAGACTGCATCAACTAAGTTTACATCAGTAAACAATTTCCTAGAGAGCAGTGTTCTGTTGTACTCCTCCTCATGCCTCTTCCTTTCTTGATCTCGACAGTTGGAACTTGGACATTGATGCTGTGACAACGGACAAGTCCTCTTCCTCTGTCCTTTTTCCCTGCCTCTGTTCTATATGTTCAGTGTTGTTAAATTTTTTTTTTTATTATTTACTATTAGTTACTGTTCTTATTGTGTTCTTGTTATTGTGATGTTTGAATAAACTTGCCTGCCTGCAATGTTGGTATAATGTTTGTATAATTACTGTTATACAACTGTTACTGTTTCAATGTGACCCAGACCATATTTCTCATTTAACAAACATGCGTAGCTTATAATGTGTTGCAGGGCAGAGCAATTATATTCAATGGCTTAAAACAAACAAACCCATCTGTAAAGATCAGTGAATGCATAGCAATCAATGACCAGTGGTGTAGATGGTTTTCGCTCTGCGCAAGGTCATTAGCCCAAGTAAGTCCTACAAAAAAAGAACAGTAATAGCATATGTTGAAGTTGTTAAATCGTTAACAAACAATTTGAATGGAACAATCGGTTAAGGTAAGTTAAGTGCTTGAGTCTCGACACTCGACACTCGCGATTTTACCCGGGCTCCAGCGCAACTTTCCCTACCAGGTGCAGCCTCAGGTAGGCTAGGACCATTCCTACAGGAGCAAGCAAGAACGTTACCCTTTTCTGTCCTTGGGAAACGAAAAGCAGTTTATCATTGCACATTTACGAGGCATTTCTTTTTTAAACTATCTTTATTTTCGAAAAATAGACAATGACAAATGAAATGATATTGAGCGGGTCGAAATGGAAGATATTCCATTATGCCCATGTACTTTCACCATACATAACTATATAAAAAATAAAAGGGCCTGCAGGAAAATATAAATACAGTACGCAAAGAATTAACTTCGACGGAATGTTTCTGATCGTGCTTCAGCTTCAGATGCCGTCAAGAGGGGTCTCTGGTCGTAATCAGTCGCAAGTCCGTCCCTGACCAATCAGCATTCATTAGCAGAATGCTAGCGTGTACGGCCAACAACGGCCCAAACTGTAAGAAATCGAAAGGACATAAGTACTCATTCATTCGACTTTTGAACTAAAATCTATATTGAACTTGCGGAATCTACAATAAAATTTGCGATATTTCAACGACAAGCAGGTGAAAGAGACATATTTAGCCGTCTAGCCCCATAGACTCCCATTCATTCTGGACTCGCCCGCGATCACACCCAGTGGATGTCTAATGGAACTACAACCAAGATCGGTACAATGGGGCGTATAGGAAGTGCCCAGGCTCTTCGTAGACGGCAGAGTGGTAGATATAGGGACGTGGCAACAATTCTCCAAATCCATATGGGGAGGGGGGGGGTGATGCTTGTGGACAGTAGGGTTGTACACTAGACATAAATAGGAAGCAAACTCAGGAGAAGGAATGACATCTCACAAATATTTATTTAATAAATTGTTTCAAATAACCATGCCTCGTTAAATCAATGAGCTTGGCTTTTTGTTTTCAAAAATAGGTTATAGAAGAAGTCTAAACTGCAGAAAATAAAAACATCCAAGCTGCCTTTTAAGGATACCTTGGAATATCTGTCTATTTTTTAACCATCGGACCCTAGTTTACGACGAAAACAACACAATTGACGGCAGCTCCTTTGCCGCGTGGTTTTTAGAGCCATGTAAGGATTAGAGGGGGTGGTCGATAGCAACCACCATAGCAACCATGACGGTCAAGTGACTGGATGCAGCCCCGTTGAAAAAAATAGAATACCACCCTACACACTGAGGAGAATAATGATATTTAAATTATTGTGACCATGAAGTTTTTATTTGCATGGGTTTACATTTCGTTCTGTGTAGCATGGAAAAATCTGAGAAACACTCCCATTCAGAATGCATTGGTTTACATTTCGTTCTTTGGAGCACAGTTATTTTTATTTATTTTCAGTTTTTGAGGAGGTGCTTCAAAGATGCTAATTTTTCTGCAATAATCCAAAATCCAATGGAAAAACCCGTTGGCTTTTTGTCAAGGGAACCCAGGGCGACGCTCATTTCCGGGTTGGCCAACAGACGTCATCCCTCCACCACTCTATACTGTAATAACACATGTTGAAGTTGAATGATAATGAATGAATTTATTCTTTATTCTGCCTTAGTATTTATTTATTTATTTAGCAGTGAAATGCATTGTGCGTGTGTGTGTGTGTGTGTGTGTGTGTGTGTGTGTGTGTGTGTGTGTGTGTGTGTGTGTGTGTGTGTGTGTGTGTGTGTGTGTGTGTGTGTGTGTGTGTATAACACGCTATTTTATGTTGAAATGCGACGTAATCCAGTGTTCACGAAAACGTACACTGTCAACGTATGCTTTTGGCGACTGGGTTGGCTCAGATATGCGTGTTTCTAACAAGATGATATCATTAAAAGTTTCATAAAGTAACGGTTTAATAACACAAACGCACGTGAGCTGCTAGTTTAGCGAAAGCAGCGTCCCTAACAACCTGACGTCGTTGAAACATGCGAGCGAGCCGATAAAATCTTCCTAATAACTATAAAACTAAAGATCAGACACAATCACTGACTGAAGATTATGCAAGTAAAAAGTTTATTTCTCGCTAGAAAGGTTATTAGAAACACGTTTAATGGTGAATCGGTCCTAAAATATTGCATTTCCCATTCAGATAATAAAGATCATACACATTCACTGACTGAAGATTATTCAAGGAAAAAGTTAATTTCTCGCTAGAAATGTCATTAGAAACACGAGACTGGGTTAGTTTCGATATAGCAGCTAGTCTAGCTGCTCTACAGCTAGCATGAAGCCGAAAGGTTCCAGGTTTTTTAAGGCAACAAGTATTTGGCTTAAATTTAGTTAATGCGTTTTTATTTTATTTTTTTGACTTTTCAAGCATAGATGTGATAGAACATAGAAAAATGTAGAGAATCAAACATTTGCTGATTCACCCTGACCTGCTCAGAGGGAAGGCCGGGGAAACAGACTCAGCAGAATAACCCTTGGCCGAGCTCATGCTAACCCCTAAACTGTGAAAGCTAACCCTTAACAGCTAAGGCTTACCCTGTGGTACAGTCTAAGCCACCATGAATGATAAGCCGGTCTCAATCTATCTGTCTTAGCCTCTGGAACTAACTTCAATGTTTTCTGATTCTAAAAGGAAAAACCTCACCTCTTTCAAGTCCTTCAGTGGTGATAAATATTTAGATGGTAGAAAGATCTTATATATACGCTCTATAGAAGCAGCCGCCTCTCTTTGAAGTCTGATTGCAGCCGTCCCATGAATGAATGAATGAATGATTTTTTTTTGATTTATTTCAAATATGCAACAACAAAACAACAATAATAATGCATCAACAGGAGTCAGCCCTAGTGACTCCTGCACTGATAATGCCGCCAAGCACTCTACATACAAGCACAACATATTTGAAAAGGGTTGGGAAGAAGTAAAAACTTGTTCAATCCCACCCCACTTCTTTAAACAATATTAACAGGTCAGAAATCAAAATCAAAACTCAAACTCAAAACTACCTGTTTCCTTCAGACTCATTTCTCATTTTCATGATAACAAATCTATGTATCAACACTTGCGTATCTGTACACCATACAGATACACATAGATACACACCAGCGTACAACACTTGCATTTCTGTACTCCATACCAATACACAACCGTACACACGAACACTTGCATATCTGTACACCATACCAGTACACATAGATGCACACAACATACCAATATATTTCCTGTAAATCCATACATATACAATCCTTCACATACCCATGTTTCCTACTCACTGACACACTAAAAAACGTCAGCCACTCCAACTGCCAGCACCACAGCAACTGTGGAGTCAGCAGAAGGCCGAGCCACCACAGCACGCGCAACCCAGTCGCCAAGAAAAAACGTCAGTGGTGTACGTTTCCATGAACACTGGATACGTAGCATTTCAACGTAAAAAATAGCGTGTTATACCTACAGTATCCACGTGTGCCGCTGTGGAGGCGGGTTTCGGGGTTTGGGTTTCACGGCTTTCGCGGCAAATTGTGGACACGATTGTTTAGGGGGGGGGGGGGAGACTGTTGTTGACCGGGGGGGGGGGGGGGGGGGGAGAGACACGTTTGTTGAGAAACGTTAGTTGAAGGGGGGGGGGGGGGGGGGGGACACGTTTGTTGAGGGGGGGGAGACACGTTTGTAGGGGGGGGGGGCACGCTCGACAACGAGAGTTGGTTTTTATTGAACGCTCGACAACGAGAGTTGGTTTTTATTGAACGAGACTTCAACACGGAACAGCTGCGCGAAACGATGGTCACGTCACTCTCGGTGACGGTGTCGACAATAATGAACACACGAACAATGTTAATAGAACAACACACAACCACATAACATCCCGAACCCATTAACCCCACTTAATCCTAACAACAAAACAAGTTAACAAAAGCCCCATTTGTCAACTGAGAACCCCAATTCCCAGAATCCCCCGCGGCTCCGGAACACGGCGTAGCTTATATTAATCTTTATTATCTGAATGGGAAATGCAATATTTTAGGACAGATACACCATTAAACGCGTTTCTAATGACATTTCTAGCGAGAAATGTACATTTTCCTTACATAATCTTCAGTCAGTGAATGTGTATGATCTTTATTAATCTTTATTATCTGAATGGGAAATGCAATATTTTAGGACCGATTCACCGTTAAACGTGTTTCTAATAACATTTCTAGCGAGAAATATACTTTTTAATTGCATAATCTTCAGTCAGTGATTGTGTCTGATCTTTAGTTTTATAGTTATTAGGAGTTGATCGGCTCGCTCGCATGTTTCAACGACGTCAGGTTGCTTTCGCTAAACTAGCAGCTCACGTGCTTCCGGCGTTTGTGTTATTAAACTGTTACTTTATGTAACTTTTAATGATATCATCTTGTTAGAAACACGTATATCTGAGAGCCAACCCAGTCGCCAAAATCATACCTACGTTGACACTGTACGTTTCGTGAACACTGGATTACGTCGCATTTCAACATAAAATTGCGTGTTATACACACACACACACACACACACGCACGCACATGCACAGACACACACACACACACACAAGCACACACACGCACGCACAGACACACAGACACACACACACACACACACACACACACACACACACACACACACACACACACACACACGCACACACGCACACGGTGCATTTCGCTGCTAAAACCACAACAAAAAAATATTCCCTCAAATATTATTACTTTCAAAACGTTGGCCAAAATGGCCAATAATATCATTTTTTTTTGGGATGCTTCTAGGACATTTTGGGTGGATTTTGAACGGTATGTGGGGGGCACGTTTTTTGCAGGAAGATCTGGCTCCACCCCGGCGTGGTGGCGTCTCCTTTTGACCTTTTGACCCCAGACTTCTGGGGGAATAGCTGAATCAATTCATTAGTCAATCAGAAGCATGTTAATATCTTTCCGGTGGCGGAAGAGGACAAACAAGGTATCCTTCAACATCTACGCTTCCAGGCGATTGCAACGGTGCCACACATGAGCATATTCGAACATGTTTAATGGTAGTAATTAGCTGTCGAAATTGGAGGCCTTAATCAATACTGAGCAGCTATTGATTTGCTTCCCGATAAAGATTTGTCACAAATGACATGTTATTTAGCATCTACACGTTGAGCTGAGTCCAA
The DNA here is from genome assembly GCF_026213295.1 of Gadus chalcogrammus. NCBI lineage: Eukaryota > Metazoa > Chordata > Actinopteri > Gadiformes > Gadidae > Gadus > Gadus chalcogrammus. The sequence continues at coordinate 20,694,122 of NC_079429.1, read as the reverse complement.
TGACACCAAGAACGACACTCTAGCTAATGGTAACATGTATTTTACATGGTACACCTAGGTCTAGGACATGATCTCGGTGTAGCAAGAGGCCGAGCTTGATCTCATTGGACTCAGCTTAACGTGTAGATGCTAATTAACATGTAATTTGTCAAAAATCTCCATCGGGAAGCAAATCTATAGCTGGTCATTATTGATAAAGGCCTCCAAAATCGACAGCTAATTACTACCCCGAAACATATTCAAATATGATCATGTGTGGCACTGTTGCAATCGTCTCGAAACGTAGATGTCAAAGGACACCTTGTTTGCTCTGCTGCACCACCGGGAAGATATTTTCATACTTCTAATGGATTGATTCATATTTTAAGGTTCTCGGAGTGAGACTTTAAGTGGCTGCAGCAGAAGTGTTGCGACGAAAGATGATATCAAGAGATTTATAGAATATTCCCATTCACATTATGATTCTTCGTCGTAACATCCGACCAAACATCCTTTACATTCACAGAGCGAAGATTATGAAAGTCCAGGCTCAGCAAGTGCTCCATCTCGTTGCACCTGCACCCAGCGGCTCGCTTGCAAGATTTTGGCCTGAAGTTCTTCCCAGACCTATACCCTAACATTCCAATATGCATATCTGAGAATCAGGCCTCTCTTCAATAATGACAAAATGTAATGAGAGAAATACAGATTCACTTTTTGTTATCTCATAAGCGGCGTGGTGCCGGCTCCTTTTGACCTTTTGACCCCAGACTTCAAAGACGTGGCCACAGGCCAGCGGTGTCTACACACATTAAGCCACAAATGTACACCTCCATCCCGCAAAAAATGGGGCCTAGAAACTAACCTCTGTCTTATGTACATTGACTGTACTGTTGGAGGTCACGCCCCTTTTCCAGCCTTTTCGAGATAGCTAGGGATGCTAAAATGTTGACACACATTTCCCGGGGCCCCGAGAACGACATATGCAAGATTTGTAGTTCTAGCCCATAGAGAAAAAAAGTTTTCCCAAATGGACTGTCATTTGGACAAAGCCCCTTCAGAAGTGTTGCCTGCGAGACCTAATGGTTCAGAATGTGGTGGAAAAAAGGTTTTTGAGATAGGAAGGTCCTACCGCCCTGAAATTTGAATACCATATTCTAGGGCCTAACTGGGACCCCCGCACCGAAACTTGGCCCGGTCGGACCCCGAGGGCAGGAAGGGGGGGCCTGCCTTTTTTCCACCACATTCTGAACCATTAGGTCTCGCAGGCAACACTTCTGAGGGGCTTTGTCCAAATGACACTCCATTTGGGAAAACTTTTTATCTCTAAGGGCTAGAACTCCAAATCTCGGATATGTCGTACACGGGGCCCCGGGAAATGTGTGTAAACATTTTAGCATCCCTAGCTATCTCGAAAAGGTCGGCAAAGGGGCGTGACCTCCAACAGTACAGTGTATGTACATAAGACAGAGGTTAGTTTCTAGTCCCCATTTTTTGTGGGATGGAGGTGTACATTTGTGGCTAAAGGTGCGTAGACACAGCTGGCCTGTGGCCACGTTTTTGAAGTCTGGGGTCAAAAGGTCAAAAGGAGCCGGCACCACGCCGCTTATGAGATAACAAAAAGTGAATCTGTATTTCTCTCATTACATTTTGTCATTATTGAAGAGAGGCCTGATTCTCAGATATGCATATTGGACTGTTAGGGTATAGGTCTGGGAAGAACTTCAGGCCAAAATCTTGCAAGCGAGCCGCTGGGTGCAGGTGCAACGAGATGGAGCACTTGCTGAGCCTGGACTTTCATAATCTTCGCTCTGTGAATGTAAAGGATGTTTGGTCGGATGTTACGACGAAGAATCATAATGTGAATGGGAATATTCTATAAATCTCTTGATATCATCTTTCGTCGCAACACTTCTGCTGCAGCCACTTAAAGTCTCACTCCGAGAACCTTAAAATATGAATCAATCCATTAGAAGTATGAAAATATCTTCCCGGTGGTGCAGCAGAGCAAACAAGGCGTCCTTTGACATCTACGTTTCGAGACGATTGCAACAGTGCCACACATGATCATATTTGAATATGTTTCGGGGTAGTAATTAGCTGTCGATTTTGGAGGCCTTTATCAATAATGACCAGCTATAGATTTGCTTCCCGATGGAGATTTTTGACAAATTACATGTTAATTAGCATCTACACGTTAAGCTGAGTCCAATGAGATCAAGCTCGGCCTCTTGCTACACCGAGATCATGTCCTAGACCTAGGTGTACCATGTAAAATACATGTTACCATTAGCTAGAGTGTCGTTCTTGGTGTCATTGGACTCAGCTCAACGTGTAGATGCTAAATAACATGTCATTTGTGACAAATCTTTATCGGGAAGCAAATCAATAGCTGCTCAGTATTGATTAAGGCCTCCAATTTCGACAGCTAATTACTACCATTAAACATGTTCGAATATGCTCATGTGTGGCACCGTTGCAATCGCCTGGAAGCGTAGATGTTTACATGCTTCTGATTGACTAATGAATTGATTCAGCTATTCCCCCAGAAGTCTGGGGTCAAAAGGTCAAAAGGAGACGGCACCACGCCGGGGTGGAGCCAGATCTTCCTGCAAAAAACGTGCCCCCCCACATACCGTTCAAAATCCACCCAAAATGTCCTAGAAGCATCCCAAAAAAAAATGATATTATTGGCCATTTTGGCCAACGTTTTGAAAGTAATAATATTTGAGGGAATATTTTTTTGTTGTGGTTTTAGCAGCGAAATGCACCGTGTGCGTGTGTGTGTGTGTGTGTGTGTGTGTGTGTGTGTGTGTGTGTGTGTGTGTGTGTGTGTGTGTGTGTGTGTGTGTGTGTGTGTGTGTCTGTGTCTGTGTGTCTGTGCGTGCGTGTGTGTGCTTGTGTGTGTGTGTCTGTGCATGTGCGTGCGTGTGTGTGTGTGTGTATAACACGCTATTTTATGTTGAAATGCGACGTAATCCAGTGTTCACGAAACGTACACTGTCAACGTAGGTATGATTTTGGCGACTGGGTTGGCTCTCAGATATACGTGTTTCTAACAAGATGATATCATTAAAAGTTACATAAAGTAACAGTTTAATAACACAAACGCAGGAAGCACGTGAGCTGCTAGTTTAGCGAAAGCAACCTGACGTCGTTGAAACATGCGAGCGAGCCGATCAACTCCTAATAACTATAAAACTAAAGATCAGACACAATCACTGACTGAAGATTATGCAATTCAAAAGTATATTTCTCGCTAGAACTGTTATTAGAAACACGTTTAACGGTGAATCGGTCCTAAAATATTGCATTTCCCATTCAGATAATAAAGATTAATAAAGATCATACACATTCACTGACTGAAGATTATGTAAGGAAAATGTACATTTCTCGCTAGAAATGTCATTAGAAACGCGTTTAATGGTGTATCTGTCCTAAAATATTGCATTTCCCATTCAGATAATAAAGATTAATATAAGCTACGCCGTGTTCCGGAGCCGCGGGGGATTCTGGGAATTGGGGTTCTCAGTTGACAAATGCGGCTTTTGTTAACTTGTTTTGTTGTTAGGATTAAGTGGGGTTAATGGGTTCGGGATGTTATGTGGTTGTGTGTTGTTCTATTAACATTGTTCGTGTGTTCATTATTGTCGACACCGTCACCGAGAGTGACGTGACCATCGTTTCGCGCAGCTGTTCCGTGTTGAAGTCTCGTTCAATAAAAACCAACTCTCGTTGTCGAGCGTTCAATAAAAACCAACTCTCGTTGTCGAGCGTGCCCCCCCCCCCCTACAAACGTGTCTCCCCCCCCCTCAACAAACGTGTCCCCCCCCCCCCCCCCCCCCCCCCCTTCAACTAACGTGTCCCCCCCCCCTACAATCGTGTGTCGTCGTCCGTCTATGGTCGTCCCCCCTCAACAAACGTGTCTCTCCCCCCCCCCCCCCCCTCCCCGGTCAACAACAGTCTCCCCCCCCCCCCCCTAAACAATCGTGTCAACAATTTGCCGCAAAAGCCGTGAAACCCAAACCCCGAAACCCGCCTCCACAGCGGCACACGTGGATACTGTAGGTATAACACGCTATTTTTTACGTTGAAATGCTACGTATCCAGTGTTCATGGAAACGTACACCACTGACGTTTTTTCTTGGCGACTGGGTTGGCACGCGACACCACCAATAGCTCACTGCTGATCACACAGTTAACTAGTCATGTTAACAAGTAATGACACGTCAAAGCCCTCCTTCATTACTATAACTCTGGAAAACCATCTCTTTGTATCTTCTTTTAAACTGTTTCATGCTTGGACATTGCTTGATCTCCATATTCAAACTGTTCCACAGCTTTACCCCACAAACTGAAATGCAAAAGCCTTTCCTGGTTGTACGGATGCTGAACCTGTCAAAATTTAGTTTCCCCCTCAAATTAGTCTTTCATTAAATAATTTTTGAATATTATTTGTGTTTCATACATTACATTCATTAGGTTTTAGACACACAGCGCTAGGGGAGGCCTATTAACAACCTGCCTGTCAATCACATCTCAATTAACACGGCAACCTGAGGCCCTCAGGTTATGAATGTAGATATTATGTTGATTTATCCAACTTTAATTACACACACACACACACATACAGGATTACTGCGTTGCTGTCTTCGTTCTGTGTAATGTTATTCAAAGTTGGACGTGTGTGTGTTTGTGTGTGTGTGTGTGTGTGTGTGTGTGTGTGTGTGTGTGTGTGTGTGTGTGTGTGTGTGTGTGTGTGTGTGTTGAGTCAACTAACGGTCAGGAAGAGGGGATGAAGCTCATACACACAGACACATACTCACACTTTCTCACACACAGTAATTATCACATACATTGGCACAGTCTTATTCACAAATATGGCTCCTACATTTAGATTATTGTGTGAAATGATTTGCTGTAGTGTGTCCATGTGTGTGTCCATGAGTGTGTGGGTGTCACACTCCCCTACATTGTACATGCTCCTCCTGTCTTTGTTGTGTTTGAGATGGGATTGTTGAAAGGGTCACAGAACACAGCTTTTTGATGTCCTCCTACTCCAGTCTGTCAAACTGAAATGCTACTACAGGCACCTCTTTGATGCGGATTCTCAGGAGCTTCCAATTTGCTATGAGCTAGTGTTGTTTTTTTAAAATAACTATTTGAATACAATGAAGAACAAGCAAACATTCCAAATGAGCTCAGGTTTGATTATGAAAGTTTTAAAAAAGTTTTAGTCTTTAAGGGTTAAAATAGAAGAGACTGTGGCTAGAGGGACCTCAGCTTACCCACTGAACCCACTGGTACTGGACCAACAGGTGTAATAAACCCATCATACGTACATCAGACACGCCCATTGTGAAGTCACTCATCTGTCACCTTGTTATTTCTCATTAACATCCCGGCTTGTGGCGGATATAGGGGTCCTTTAAGTGACTTAAATATGGTTCATGCTAAAGAGAGCACAGCCTGGCTTCACTCCAGTTTGTATATTTCATTATGCGGACAACTTCCCCCATGAGGCCGCTGGGGTCTGAGAGATTTGTATATGCAATAAAAAATGTATGGAGGGAAAAATTTGGAGGTCAATCCCGAATGCCCGATCAAATCACCTTTTCCCCTGACGTAATATGCTGAGCACACATGGGACGGCAAACTAAACACAAACACAGACGTGAACACACAAGAATACACACGAGAAGGACAAACACCTTGGAAAGGATGATTGTATGGTCAAACATCTAGGCAGGCGTTTCAACAGATACAAATGATGTATAGAGATATAATGGATAGAAAGACAAACTACTCATAATAAATCGTTATCTATTTATGAAAACATTTATACTGTATAATCTTAAAGTTGCAAAACGTTTCAACTACCTCGTAGCATAAAATGACCTTGACACATCTGTAAACCGTTGATTGTTATGATTTCAATATTTTCAATAAACTACACCTTACTGCAACTTTAAGTTAGTACCTAAGGGTTCGCGAGAAGCTAGGAATATTATATGTTTTCTAGATGATATAAGTTACATTTAGATAATGGACATTAATGAAAGAAAGAGAATCATTAGGATTTCTATGTAACATCAGGTATAGATATGTAAACATGAGAAATTTAGGTCAATGTAAATTATATGACTTTCCTGTATTTTTCGGACCTGATAACAGCTGTGTGAAAATGGTGTGTTTGTTAAACAATTAGTGCCTGCGTGAAAGACTAGACAGAGCATTAAAGTTCTCTTTAATGACAGCCATTACCAGACCACGCTATCCCAGCTGAGGATGCGATTTAGAAGCGAGCCAATCCCTGCAGTTTGCCTGCTTTTCTAGTTCACAAACCGTTGAAAATACTTTTTTCCAACAATTTCATTTTGCGGACCTAAAACAGTACCTTGTGTTTGCAATTACCTTCCTGCCAAAGTACCTGATGGACCAGGCAAGTTAATTAGCGTAGCCATCGTGTTTCAGAGTGGTTTTACCACTTAATGGTGGATATGGAGTATGTGCAGGTGTGTGTGCCTGTGTGTTTGTGTATGTGTGCCTGTGTGAGTGTGTGTTTGTGTGTGTGTGCCTGTGTGTATGTATATGAATATGTGCGTTGCATGGCGACCAGGAGGTGAATTACACTGTCCTCTCCCATCAGCCTCAGGGCGGATTAACAGGTATCAGGGCTGTAATTCCATCTGGGACTGTCAGGCCTGTGGCCCGGCTGTCCATCACCGCTCTCTCCGGCCAGAAACCAGTTGTGACGCGCCCGCGTGTTCAGCCTAATGCGTTGCGACGTTATGAGAAAAGGCGATCCGCTCCGTCCACGCTGCGTTCAGGACTACTGCAGATTAAAATGCCAGACATGTTTGGATGTAGGTGCCACCATTTGAACAAGAACACATTGGGACGCACGTACATTGCACACTTTACATCATACATTAAAAAGAAAATGGTGAAGAATGTTCTAGCAAATTATGGTCAGTACTATTAGAGATGCAATTACAATTCACACACTAAAGTACTACCCTAGTCAGCTACTCACAGCTCACACAGGAAGCACATTTATTCCTTATGAGAACATTATTTATTGTTAAGTGTTGCTGTGTACCACATTTGTCGGAGAGAGATGAGGCGCGCAGGTGATGCTGAGCCTTCACGGGTGCTGCTGAGACTTACCCGGTGCTGTTGAGATGTCACTGGTGCTGCTGATCCTTCACTGGTGCTGCTGAGCAGCCACGAGCACCTGTTCTCTGGTCACTGTTGTTCACTCCAATTTCTACAGGTCTGCTCGAAATATTCTCCTCCTGATCTGCACTCCTCTTCCAAATAGTTCCAGTTTGAGCCACTATTGCAATATTTTTTAAACCATTCATATTGTTTGTGCTTATATATTACACTTTAGTCACAGTTTTGCTTGTGGATGTTTGTCTATAACCCGACTACGCAATGCTGCTACGCTGATATTGAAACAAAAACATTGCTGGAAAGGCAAAGGCTATTTCAAATCCCATTTGAGTGATGTCATTGATAAGGTTTCTTCATTCATTGTAGCATTTTGATAGTATTACGTTTTTTTATCTTTATTATTATATATTTTTGGAGCGTCTTCCAACCACTAATTGGTTTTCAAACTATGTGGCTTAAACCACCAGTGGTATGCGCAACGTAGTTTGAGAACCACCAATGCACTACATAATAAGCCAGATTTCTCCCTTTCGACCCTGGTCAGCAAAACCATTGTTTGTCACAATCTTTTTGGCCTTTGTGCCTTCACTGGAATACCCTGCAATGTGGGTTATGTTAAGAATGTATTTTGATTCTCTAAGCAAGATCGGGCAGCACTAATTTCAAATTAAAATACAGTGGTAAGTGTCCTTAGTGCTTGTCCTGTAGTTTTTTTTTACAAAATGTTCAGTATTTACGATCCAATACCCTGTGGTGTGGGGGGAACCCCTAGTACAGCCAGGTGGGCAATGCATGGATTGTTACATGGGAAGACAATAGCCAATAGTTGTTTGTTCATGAGAAAGATACATTTTAGTTCACAAGATAAATATTGGTATTTTTGAGATTCTATTTTGAGAATCAGGGGTTGTTGGGGAATGGAATCGGTTAGTGTGTGGTTTGCTGTGCTGGCAAAATCGTTTCCTTCCACGCTCTAAATTACCAATACAGTTAATTGTATCTTCATCTTTCGTCTAATGTATGCCAGGCATTACCGTGTGCTCCTGTTTTAGCGGTTCAAAATAAAATGCAGAGTGGCGTTGAGGCAATGATGTGCTAGTACAACAGTCGATGGTTTTGTTTCTGCTACGTGATGGGTCCTTTGGCTGGGAGCTTTGTAGACCTATAGCCCAATCACATATTGGTTTCTGTGACATCCAACGTCCAATTTGATTTTGTTTGCTAAAGCAAAGGTTAAAACAGGGAGACAACATTCCTCTTCTATTTCTGATCGCTCTATGTTGGACACTCTATGTTATTTCTGAGCATCACTGTTCGTCGCTAGATAAAATAAAAATGTGCTGAATGAATAATATTAAATAGTCATTATGAAGCCTTCAACGGTTCTCCATCTCTCTCACACAAAAAAACACACACACACACACACACACACACACACACACACACACACACACACACACACACACACACACACACACACACACACACACACACACACACACACACGTACACACACGCATGCATCATAAGATCTGTTGACAACATGGTTAACCATGTCAGCATTAGTTCTGGGTGTCATTCAAGCTTCTAGTTCTCTATCCTCCCAATAGGATGGATATGTGTGTGTGTGAGATGTGTGTGTGTGTCTTTACAACTTCCATGGATGCACTACATTATTGGAGTTCTACTTTAATTAACCACTT